>NW_026517357.1:0-231564 GCF_026319265.1 Colletotrichum chrysophilum | reverse complement strand
AACCCCCCCCCCCCCCCCCCGCAGAACATGGCCCCGATCCCCTCCGCCCTCATCACGGCCGGCAGCGCAGGCCTCGGCGCCGCAACAGCCCGGCTCTTCGCCCGGAACGGCTACAACGTCGTCGTGAACTACGCCAACAACGCCGAGCGCGCGGAGTCCCTCGTGCGGGACCTCCGCGCCTCCTCCCCGCTCGCCGCGGACCAGCAGCGCTTCGCGGCCATCAAGGCGGACCTCTCGCGCAAAGACGACCTGGCCGAGCTCGTCCGCGGCGCCGTCGCAGCGCTCGGCGGCCGCCTCGACGTGCTCTTCAGCAACGGCGGCTGGACCCGCATCAGGAACCTCCAGGACCTGGACGAGAACGTCGACGAGGAAGACTGGGACCGCTGCTTCAACATGAACGTCAAGTCGCACCTGTTCCTGATGCACGCCGCCCGCCCGCACCTCGACGAGGCCGAGGGCGCCTTCATCACCACGGCGTCTCTGGCCGGCGTCAAGGTCAGCGGGAGCTCAATGGTACGTTGATCACCTATCAGCGGTTTCCTCCCCTAAGTCCCCGCTGCTGGGCCGTCTTTCCCGCCCAAGGTGGTCACAGAGCGGAGCGGAGAATGGATGCGATGGGCAGGGCCACTGTTCTAAGACGTAAACAGGCCTACGCCGTGACGAAAGCAGCGCAAATTCACCTCGTCAAGGCCCTAGCAATGGCGGCGGGACCCAGGATAAGGGTCAACAGCGTCTCACCCGGCCTCCTCTTGACGGTAAGTCCATCATCAAAGACACCACCACCACCAACACCACATCCATCCATTAGACCCGCGTCCGCGTGCCTACCCCCACCCTCTGCCCATTTCCCGAAAGACACATCGGCTCACTTTTGGCGGTGCCGCGCCGGCGACATGACAGGACTGGGGCCTGCAGTTCTCCGAGGAGCAGCGGGAGGCGATGCGCGAGAAGACGAGGCTCAAGAGACTGCCCACCGTCGACGACGTCGCGGACCAGGTGCTGTGCTTCGCCAAGAGCAGGAGCGTCACCGGCGCCAATGTGGTTATCGACGGGGGCTTGAGCCTCTGAATGGGCGCAGGACTATGGGAGATGATGGGGAGGGGCAGGCAGATGGAACAGACGTTGTATCCGTAGGGTCTGGTCAGTGACTGGCTGGTTAGTGGTGACACGGACGCGGGATGGATCTCCAGGCAGCAGCAGCAACAAGCACTTGTTGGCCCCCTTACAGACGCAGTAGCAGGCAGGGTGAGCAAGTTAAGGCCAAGGGCAGGAAAAAAATCAAGCCAGAAACCATGAATACGGAATGATGGCCAGGTTCTAGTGCCAAGGGTCCAAGGTTGGACCGGGGCAGATGCGAGCAGTTCGCGCACTCAGACTCGCAGAGAAGCGCTCGGATTGGCCCCCACCCACCCTTACCTACTGATGCGGCCTAGGTATGTGGCCTGCGTAGTCTCGGGTAGGGGTCTTCCTCCCACATCCCGAACCCGAAAGCCACGAACGAAGGGGGTTATCAAAAGGGTAAAATAGCAAGGCGGCGAAGTTTAAAGAAGAGCTCAAAACCGCTGTGTTTCTTGAGAATATCCAGTCATCCAAGTGCCGAAACGCCGTTTCCCTCCCTTTTCCCTGCCATGCGTGGTTGTGTCGTATGCGTCGCGCGTGTGGTTACAAACAGTTGGTACAAACAACTACCTCCTCGACATCTTCATGCACACCACTTCTTCGAATCACTCACTCGCCGACCTCCCTGTCCTCGCTCCAATGGATATACGAGACGATCCGCCATTTCCACGACTCATGTCGTATTGCCTTCCCCCATACGAACATCGGCACCCACATGATCAGGACGGCAGTCGCGATTCCCGCCATCGCCCCGAACGCATTCACGTACCCGGCCTGCTCGATCCATGTGTTTGTGTAGAAGGAGAGCAGGAAGCCGAAAAGTGCTACGAAACAGACCGACAAGTCAGCTTTTACCGCACGAACATTGGACGAAACAGGACAAGCATGGGATGCCGGCACACTCACACTTAAACCCCATTACCGACAGCGTCACCTCCCCGGTTATAGGTCGGTACGCATCAATGACATACACAGTTGCGATGTTGGTGCCCTGGGAAATGGAAAACGTCACTAGGGAAGAGAGGGTGTCAGAAAACGGCAGAGCAACCAGGACATGCGGAGCCGGGAAAGAGCTTACAGAGTCCCAGGCCAAGGGTGGGACAGATCCAGTGCAGTTGGTTCGCGATTCCCACGCCGTACAGGATAAGGGCCAGAGGCGTCGATATCATGGAGATGACCATGGCAGGAAGCCGCATTTCCGGATCCCTGATGCCGCCATTGCGTAACGTGAACCAGTCGGCGACCTTGTCGCCAAGGTGCCCACCCGCTGGGATACCGGCCGCGGCCCCAATGATGCCGGCGATGAAACACAGCCCGATCTGCCAAGCATCGAAGCCGTAGGCGGTGTTGAAGGCAGAAGCGATATTCGAAGACACGGCGACGAGGAAACCAACAGTCACGGCTTGCACCAACGCCGCCCACAGCACAGGCGGGAGAATGATCAGACCCAGAGGCCGGAGAGACAGCTTCAGCAGGCTCTCTCGCGTCAAAGTTTTGTGGAAGATTTTCAGGGACGACGGGTAAGAGTTCTTTCTCGAGCTTGGGAGAGCGTTTTCTGCGTAGCGGGGAGCGAGTTCGCTCTCTGAGCCCACCGAACCAGGCTTGTTGGCGTCGATGGATGCCATTCGGTTCCAGTTGCTCGCCTCGTCTCGCTCGTAGGCCGTCTCGGGGAAGGTGAAGAACGCAAGCGCGAGAACGACGCCGATTAAGGCCGCAGAAACCTCGTAAATCACTCTCCAATCATGGTTGATGGTGATGAGACTGTCAAAAGCCACTCGTCAGACAAAGTCGAAAGCACTGCAGATCCTGAAGCGAACTTACCCTGAAATCACCAGTCCAAACCCAACTCCTGCGGAGAGGAAAGAGGTATACAAGCTTTGGGGTCGTTAGCCGGATACTGATCAACACCAGCCGGACTCTATACTTACGCCATGATGGTCCCTCTTTCGTGCAGAAAGAAGACATCGGCGATGGAAATTGGGGCAATGGTCTCTGCTGCACCAGCACCGAAACCCATCAAGATCCGCCCAGCGAGAAAGCCGGCGTACGAGTGTTCAAAGATGAGCCATATCGTGCAAACAAAGTAGATCGTGTAGCTGGCAACATAGACTGGGCGCCGGCCAAACTTGTTGGCCATGGGCACCCAGAAGAAGTTGCCAACCCCCTGAAGCAGTGCGGTTGTCGTGAAGAAGTACGCCGTCTGGGAGATGGAGTACGACAGAACCGCATTATCCGTGGCCGCAGCCGGATAGAACTCCAGCGCCGTCTCCAGAAGAGCTATCGACGGGCCTATCACGAAGTTGTCAGAGACGATGCCTCGTGTATATGGCTGCGTCTGCCGACTTACCCGCTGCAAGAAAATTGCACATCATCATGGCCACGCAGATCAACCCCGCCATGTAGTATTTGTACCATTGTGGCCTAGATGGGTCAGCCAAAGGCCCCTGGTTTTCACGATCCGAATACCCGGAAACCTACCAATTCAAAGGGTCATTTGGGTCTGTGGAAGGTTTGGGGATCAAGATGATCTCGTTCGTAGCCTCGTCCCTCAGACGGACATTTCCCAACGTCCTTACTGGTGCCTCCTCCGGAACTGCATGTCTTGCGACGTGATCATCCATTGCTGGGCTCTGCTGTGTGTGTGTCTGTGTGCGCCGCGAGTTGCAAAGCGGTTGGAGCCGCCCTCGTTGGAGGGTCCCCGAGGGAGGATATGGAGACCTGAGGGAGTTGCGACGCTCTTTGCAGACGGAAGAGTCGGGTAGTGTCTGAAGACTGCCCGCGGGAAGTCGGGGAGTAGTAAAGAAGTGGCTACTCCCCGGCTCAAGGGACGGCCGCGATCGATGAAACAATCGAAGCCTGAGCTATCTGCCGTGTCGATCGTTCAACGTTGTTGCATCAAAGGGAGGTCTAGACGGAGGCGCGTGGCTCTACTGGCACCCTGCGCAGACACACACAAACGGCATAGGTTTAAGCTTTGCCTTGTCGGTGGAATATTGATTGGGTTCTGTGGGGAAACAGGGTCCGGAAAATGGCCGCCAGACGCGGTGATTCGCAGAGTTGCCGTGAGGATTGGTGACGGGTGATGTGTGAGGAGAAGGACGGCAACGAGATGGTGTCGACGAAACCAGAGGGGATTCGAGGACGAGCAAAAGGGCCACCCAAGGCTACCTACCTTGAATGTTGATGCAATATCTCAATGTGACGTCGCAGCCCAATAGAATTGAAAATATTATCCAGTGACACCTGGGATGAGTAGTGAGAGGGCTACAAGGACTATGGATGGGATATCTCCAGGATGGATGGGGATAGGTGACGGGCCTAAGCAGGAGATTGGCAGGCTCAAACCCTGCTCACCGATGCAGCTCACTAGATGAGGGAAAGACTTGGCGAAGCATGGGAAAAGGGAAAGACAGGGATTTAGACGCAGCGGCCACTGTCTTATCCGCGACTAAGGGGTTTTCGAGTTTAGGGGGCAAGTTCCACCAACAAGCCTTTCGCCAAGACATTGGACATGGTTGAGCGAAACATGACCAGAAGAAAACCAATCGGTGGGTTCTGTAGGAAGCACTAGCGTGGGAACCAGAACGGATGTCCTGGAGCATGAGCAGCAGTAGTGGCAGCAGGTGAAAAAGGACAGATGACAGACGTCGTCTCGAACTCTCGCTCCGAGATGAGATGGGATGGAGGTGACGCTGTCTCTCCCTCAGGTTCTCGGGCTTTTGTTCTCTTTGAGGGAAAGGCGGCGGCGGCTTGCTAGCCGAGGATCGATGATTCAAGATGGGGACTCCCTCGTGTCTCCCCGAACAGGCCCCGCCGCCACGATTGCACGCGTAAGATATCGGACTTTGAACAGGTCCAAGCCTTGCTGCAAGAGCCTCAAAGAGAGGAGAACTCGGTGGTGCATGAACCACGCACAGGACACAAGGTGCCGTTTTCGGCCATGTCCTCCGGTCGACTTGTGGCCTGGCAGCAATGTGACAGAAAAGGCTGTACATAGGGAGCACCGCGTTGTGTGTGCGCAGCAGCAAAGTGTGGCTGGTGCTCGATATGGGGTAGGAAAAGCAAAAAATTTGGCAGCACTGCGCCTAGCCAGAGTAACCCCGGCATGTCTCGCCTAAGGAGACGCGCAACGCGCTCTCCACGCATGGTTGTGAGTTCTGAGGTTGAAGGGGTATGGCATGCATGTTGCCGTGGACACACACTAGCAGACTAGAGAAGGTCAATAGTCCACACAAACAGAGATGGGACGAATGCTGATCCTGATCATGGTTTCTCAACCAGCAGCGCCAGCGGAGAACGAGCATTGGAGGCCGCTTCCAGGGCCGCCGGGTGGTTCCTGACTGTTGGAGAAGGTGGAACGGATGACTGCAGCTTGGCTTTCGTCCCAAGTTGCAGTGCAGAAGAGTACGGAGTACTACAGCGGTAAGTACGTAGGTAGCACGGCCTACGTGCATTTGGCCATGCATGATGCCGCGGAGACCGCCGTCCCTGAGATATGCACCGCGTCGACGACATGCAGCGCCGTTATCTCGTCACCTGTGGGCCGAGGGCGAGACCTGAAGAAGACGCGCAGACGAGGCCATCCTCCCGCCCTGGCCGTTCATGCCATCCATTCAGAAGGATTCTGACATGTGTCGACATATTGGACGACAGACAAGGAACGGAATTCGAGGCCCGAGAGTGGCCCGGGGATGGTGATGAACTCTCTTGAGTGGTGTCGTTCTCAGTCGTGGCCCTCCGCGGAGCTGAGAGTAAGGAGTGTTTCAAGTGACGTTTCCCGGATCTCTGGTGCAGCGGGTAGAGAAGAAGCTTCATCATTCAAGGTTGATTGAGTGGGCATGCGAGGTTTCTGTTTCTAAATTTCGATGCTCGGTTATGGACGCCGGCGTCTCGAAACAAAGTAGACTCGTCATGGTGCTATATCGAATGGAGCGATTCTGAAGAGAGGACGCGTCTGCTCTTGTTCAGCTTGCCCCAGATGTGGCCGATGGCCCCGTCAGGTAAGGCAGAATTCAAGCTTCGTGCCACGGCTCCATGGCCGGTGGAAAGATTAGGGTTGCCGGGATGGGTTTGACGAAACTAAAACGGGGGGTGGCCGCTTTCGTCATCTGCGACCAGCCAAGCAGAGGCCGCAGAGCAGAGCAGAGCAGCAAATGCCGCCCGCCTGTCATCTGAAGTTCCCGACTTGAGGTTGTCTGATCTGGCGCGGCGGCGCGCCAATGGCAGCTGAGAGCCGAGGGAGGGACTTGGGTCGAGTTGTGAGGATTCCGCCGCGGTGCGGGTGTTGGTGGAGGAGACGACGTGGAATCAGAGATGCAGCAATCAGATAGATGCAGGGTGAAAGATGAAGGCGGGGCGCCAAGCTCACGCTACGTGAGAAGCTCACACTAAGGCAGGAAGAAAGGGTACTTGCGGCCAGTAGGGAGCGGAAGTACCACCGCGCTACTCCACGTGCGGGAAAGCACCTTGACGGCGGATACCGCGCCTCAAAGACGCGCTGCGTAAGTCTCCTAGAGAAGGGTTCCATCATCAGAGATTTAGTGGACGACGTCCCATCAATAGCGGCTTAGTACACTGAAAATGATGTACCTCTGTACCGCGGATGGTAGCTAATCACACCTCACATATGGGTCCCTCATCGGAGGGTCCCATCGCACCATTCCTCTTCGGGATTTCCGGCCAGGCCCTGGGATGGCACGGATATGAGAGCCTACGTAACGCTCTTTTCCCTTTTTCTCTGGGTCTGAGGGACTGAATGGATGCTGGCACTGGCTGGCCTTGTTCACATCCATTTCTGATAACGCTGCAACGCGTGTGTTTCTTTCCCCATCAAACACGTCTTCACGGGGGATACCTGGATACCTTGACACCTTGACACCTTGACACCTTCCAAATGGACGTCGCTTGCCTGATGTCCACCCTGACGTCCACCACGAGGCTCACCTGCTCACAATTCCCAATGCTTCTTGCTCGCCGTCCGACTCTCGAGCGCCTTGCGCGTGGGGATTTGCCGGGGAGGGCTGCGAGGGACCCTGGATCATCACTAGCCATGTTCCCCGTTGGCTTGCAGTAGCGTACTTTGTACGCTACACGCTTCCAGTCGCTGCACTGCGCTTGCTCACCTTCCAGGATCACCAGACTGTTTCTTCTCAGGTTCCTCCTCCGTCGCCGGCCGGCGGAGAGGACCTTTCCGCTACTCGATTCTGAACATCCACACTCAAATTTGTTTGTCTGGGTCAAGATGCCTTTCGCAAGTGTCGAGGACCCCGTCCCGCCCGCCAAAGTGCGGCGGTGAATCGGACACAAGGCAATTGGCGCCGTGGCTTGCCGTATTGGCGCGCGTCCACGAGGGGCCACGAGTCAAGCATGTCGACTCAATTGACTTTTGCCGCAGTGCTCAGTGATCACTACCTTAAGGAACCTTACACGTGTAGCCGAGCAAACATGCGGCAGGCAGGGTCCTTTGACGAGATGACAGCACTTTGCCTGAGACTTCCTGGCATTCCAGCAACAAGAGACGGACCATCGCATCGACCATGGACCTTGAGATGGGTTAGAGTTGACATCCGCTGCCGCCGGCTCCAAGACTGGCTCGACTTGGCTACAGCCGCTCAAACACCATTGGAGGGACCTTCAGGTTTCGTCCACGGGGCGGGCATCACTAAGCGGCCGGCCTCCACGCCTTCCATGGGACATGGCTGGTCTGCGGAGGTCTACGGATAGTGGTCAAGGTTGAAGAGTCAAGGGTGCCTGCCGCTTCGGGCGATTTGCAGATTATCCGATTTGCTCCAATATGGATGGATACTGAGGTGCATCCATCCGTCCTCCACATGGGCAGCGATTGACACTTCGGATTCCTGACCTGTCCGGACTCTTGTCGACATGGCGATCGAGCGTCGAGCCTTGAGCCTCGGGGGGGCCTGCCTCGGGTCCTGTCCTGAGCTGCCATCAAGCGAGCTGCGCTGCGCTGCGAGCTGCCGGGTCGTCTGATGGTGATGGTGATGATGACGAGGATTGTCGTCGGCCCTTTCAGCCTCACAAGTGCGTCAAGATCGACAGGTGGTGTGCTGAAGTTCAGGTCCAGGCACGCACACACGCTGTCCATATATGCTGGACCCTGCCTAGTGACCGACGGGCTGAAGTTCACTGGCATGGGGGGGACGAGGACAGACAGATTCATCGGATCGTGGCCGTGCGCGTGTGCGTGCAAATCAAGATGAAGATGAAGAAAGAAGACACAAGAAACAGCAGCCAGGCAGTCCAACGATGCGATGCGGAAAAGCCGCGACGTCGACGTCGTCTCAGTGCTCGGCCGTTGAAGGATCCTTGCGACGCCTCGCCGGGATCTGGGTCCCATTCTCCAGTCGCCCTGCATAACTCCAGACCTGGTCGTTCCACCAAATGCAACCAACGACCGAGTTTTGGGTTTCGAAGCTCTGGCAGCTTGAGCCTTACCCTTTTGAGGAGCAGCGCCGGGCAGAGGATGACGAGGCCACCCCCGATCGCTGTCCTGTGGTCTCTCTTGCGCCGTGCGCCGGGCGGCTTAGTAGCGCATGTAGGGGCGGCCCTCGCAGAAAGACGCTGTTTGTCCGTCATGGCAATATACTCACCACCGGCGGTCGACGTACTTTGATGTGGCGCTGAGAATAATACCCAGAGTATCGTGATTTGCCTGACGCGGCACCTCACCACCCTCTCTAGGTTTCCAGGTTGCTCTCTATTTTGTTTCTATGGCCTTTTTGCCTTTTCTGGTCCCGCTTCGAGCCGCAGCTGCTCTTCTCTCGTCTGGCAACTTGCCTTGCCTTGCCCTGTCCTGCCTTGTCTTCCTTACCTGGGACCTTGGACCCTCGCCATAGTGCCAGTGCCGCCGTCAAACCCACGTCTGCGTTGCTCATGCGCCTCGTTGAGTGTCCGCACTTGCATCTCCATCTTCACACCCCCAGGGCATTTTCCCAAGTCCCAATCTCAAAGTACGTACCCTGTTTTTTTTTAGAGAAAGGTTTCCCGCCTAATTGTTCCTTTCTTTCTTCCCAGTCCCTCCCCTACGCTCCCCATACCTTTAAGGTACGGTACCTACCTACCTTACATCTCTATCTGCCTTACATTACATTACCTTGCCTTACATACCTTACCTGTCTTTGACATACCTTAACTCTCAGTCTCCAGTTCCAGTTCCAGTCTGAGAGTCAGAGAGCCACGAGTCGAGTCCGGTCCAGTCCAGTCGAAGGTCGGTTACTTTTGCCTCTCACCTTTGCCTCGCTATATCTTTCCACGCCTTACCTAAAGGTACAACACCTCCCCTACCTCCCCCTACCTACCTACCTACCTGCCTACCTACCTTGCCTTACCTTGCCTTACCTTGCCCGGGCATACCTTTGCCTTTAAGGTCTCCGTCCAATACACATACAGCTCCTCCCCAGACCAGATCAGACTGGCAGCCACCAACCAGCCCAAGGACGTAGCTGAACTGACCTAAGCTAAAGAAGGGATCAAGCCCACCCATACCTTACCTTAAGGTGCCTCCGACTACCAACTATCTTACACACCTACCGCACACGCCCCGAACATCAGGTCCTCTTCTGGCCTTGCAGTTCTTGGCTGCAGCCCGCCCGATTCGCGCCGCTGCTGCTGTTGTGCACCTACCGGTACTGGGCTGTCTTTGCACTGCACTGCACTGCACAGCGCTACCCTTGGCTCTCTCTCATTTTCCTCCCATCTCCTCTCCCGACTTCCTCCCACATCGGATCTGGATCTGTCCATCCTAAGGCCAGGTCGCAGAACTTTTTCTCCTGCTCCCGCAATACTTTGCTTTTCCCCCTTTGTCATCTCGCTGCCGACTCTTCCGCCCGTACGGCAGCCACCCAACTCCCGTCCTCATCCCCCCCCCCCCCCCCCCCCGAACCGCGTATTTTTACCGCTCCCGCTCCGTCCGGCGCCGTTGGCCAACATTGCGGCCAATAGCCGGACCCGCTCCGACGTCACTACCTTAATATCTTCCTCTGCTGGACCACCACCACCACCACCACCACCACCACCACTACCACTGCTGGTGTACCCTCGAACTGCAGAGCCGACCTCCCGGTACCGACGAGCAACGAGTTTGCGTTGCTGATTCCCCGGATGAATTCCTCCAACAATCTACCGTTGGCCTCGGGGCCGTCACCGTCGGCTACCATTGTTGTCTCAGCTCCAACTTTCGCTCCGAATCCGAATGCTCCCTCGCAGTCTGTCTCGCCGTCCCCTGGACCGGCCGCCCAACAAAACCAGCAGCAGCCTCCGTATCCCACTTCCGCCCCGGCCAACCAGAGCCACGCCGCGACAGCCAGCCTTTATCAGTGTGCCCATTGCCAGCGACGGTATTCTCGCCCCGAGCATCTCGCCAGACACATCCAGACTCACACTCTCGGCAAGCGTTTCGCCTGTCAAATATGCGGCAAAGCATTCGCCCGCCAGGATCTTCTGAAGCGCCATGTCACTAACCACGAGAACGACAATGACCCCAACAAGAAGAGACGCCGGACCGACACCTCGCCTGGTGCTGGTCGCGTATCCCACGCCTGCCGCCCTTGCGCTACCGCTCGTGTCAAGTGCGAAGAGGTCAAGCCTTGCACCCGCTGTCGCAATCGCAACCTCAACTGCGAGTACTCCTCAACCGAAGCAGGCTCTGCAGCCGCCATGCACCTCCTCCACCTGTCCGGAAACCCCAACAACACCACAACCTCCACCCCTGGCTCGCTAGCCACGTCCCCGTCCCAGTCCGCATACGACAGCAGCCCCTCCGCCGCGTACCAGCAGCCTCCCCAGCACCATGCCGGTCTACCAATGAACATGAACGGCCAAATTGCCTCGGGGCAGCACATCAAGGCAGAAGGCGGTCAATTGCCGACCCCGGATAACGGCATGGAACCTATGCCGAACGCTATGCCCGTCAATTACGAGATCGGCGCACAAGGTGTCGATATGGCTATGCCCTTTTCCGATTTTCTGCAGAACGTCATATACGAGCCGGGCATGGAAGCGTCGAGAATGGCCGAAGCGCAAGGTCTCGCCGTCTTGGACTTTTGCGACAACTCGAATCTGGAGCTGAACGAGGTGGACTTCGGGCTTCTCGATCACTGGAACATGGATCACATGAACCCTGGCTCAAACCAGAGCTTTACGCCGCGCACCGATGACTCCGTCGACCTGGTTCAGATGCGACAGACACTCGTCAAGGTCTGGACCGACTCTCCGTGGCAATGGGCGCCCAACAACAAGGACTCTGGATATGTCGAGCATGGCAACTTTTCCGTACCATCGGGCGACACCACCAGCGCGGCCTTCCAGCAGAGCCGCAGCAAGCACCCGAGGATCGTCAAGGACAAGCTGGACCAATCTGGCCGGGATCAGATCTTGGCCATCGTTCTGCAGACTTGCAAGAACGACGCGATCATGACGCGAGTCGCGTCCTCGTTCCCGTCGCTCGAGGTCATGGACAGCCTGATTCACATCTACCTGGCTTCGCACTTTTGTCAAACGTCTCAATGGATTCACCACGGCTCATTTTCCATGAACGCACAATGGCCGGAGTGGCTTGCGGTCGCAGCTTCAGCTGGAGCTACTCTTACTCCCGTGCAAACCTTGCGCAAGTTTGGGTTCGCTCTCCAGGAGGCGGTCCGTGTCACCATCCCGGCAAGGTTCGAGGATGCCAACACCACGATCAAGAACCTGGGTCTGGTCCAGACGTTGATCTTGGGTCAGGACATTGGTCTCTGGAGTGGCAACCGACGCAAGATGGAGATCGCCGAGTGTCACCTCATGATCCCAATCACTGTAAGTAATGTGCTCGGCTTCTCCGTCCAGGATAGGGTTGCTAATGCGCCAACAGATGATGAGGTATCGGGGCAAGTTCCAACGAGCATCGTACCCCCTTGTCGAAGTCAATATGTCCGATGAAGGCGAGGTTTTGGAGAGGAAATGGAGGGCCTGGTGCGAGCGTGAGTCGTGGAAGAGGTAAGCATGCTCCTTTCCAACCCGGGATACCCTTGCGCTAACATATTTAGACTACTTTTCCACTGCTTTGTGCGAGACGCTCAGACCTCCATGACAACCCTCACCAACCCATCGATGTCGTACTCGGAGCTCACTCTTCCCCTCCCGGAGGCTAAGGAGATGTGGTTTGCGAAAACGGCAGCGGAATGGAAGATGCATTACTTGGAAAAAACTGCCGGGCAAAGCAAACGGCCCCCATCGATCGGCGACCTATTCCGGGATATCAACCTCCTGGCGACCAACCGCCAACGCCTTGATTTGCAATTTGCAATCTCTATTTACCTGCACGGCTATTGGGCACTCATTCTCGAGTACCTCCAGCTCTGTTCCGTCTTGCGTACCCGGACTTGGCTGAACAACACTGGGGGCCATTCGGAGGAGGTGCTGCGCTCGAGACATGCCGAGCTCTGCAAGGACCTGCAGGGCTTCCTGCATGTCAGCACGGACTGGCACGAGATGCTTTCAACGCAGGAGAGCTTGGTTCTGCACCTCCTGATGATGAATCTGCACTTGTCACTAAACGACTTGCAGCTGTTCTCTGGCAAGGAGGGCGAGGACCAGGCTCGTCGCGTTTTTGGCGACCTTCGCGAGTGGTCGCAAAGCGCCGAAGCTCGCCAGTCTCTGTGGCACGCTGGCCAGATCTTGCGCCAAGCCAAGATGTTCCCTCCAGGCCATCTGAAGGACTTTTACGCTGTAGCCGTACACCACGCGTCTCTGGCGATTTGGACGTACGGAGTTGTGACCAAGGCGGTGGGCAACAAGCCGACGCCACAGACCGGATACGAACAGGAGAACGTCTTCCTCGACGGCACTGAGTCGACCGTTGTACACCGCTTTATCGGCTTCAACCAAGGTCGTCCAGTAATTTTAGGACCCATGAGCAGAGCAGGCGCAACCGAGGCTTCGGTCGACGACCCCAAGGCCTGCATGGAAATCGCCCACGAGATCCTCCGGGCCAACTTCAGAGACTCGACGGACACACATCCGCCGATTGTTGAGAATCTTTGTCTTCTGATCAAGCAGCTAGGGCACGCTGCTTGGGCTGTTGGCATGTCATGACATCTTGCTTGTTTACGAATATCATAACTACCACTTATTGTCTTTTTTACCTTCTTCCTTTTTACATCAATTGGCGGAGTCTAGAGCGGGCGGGCGGATGGATGGATACCCATGTACCAAAAAGCAATCCTTTGGCGTATTTGGATAGGGTTATGTGCTTCGTGATGAGAAGCTCACCCATCGAGTTGCATCAGTCTCAATTGACGACTTCATGACCGAATACTCTACTCCTATTGGAGGGCCCCCCTTTTGACATGTGTGACGTTGTTTCAACCCTCTCAGCAACTTTCAGTTTCTTCTGAACATTATGCTTAGTGCTCAGACGGGCCCTTTCCCCCCCTACCAAAGACCAAAAAAAAACCCTCGCAATACTGCACCTGCAACCGCATGAGGCAGAAGTCAATCGGACCCTCCGAACTCGTCTGGTTGGCTTTGAAACTGCTCGGACTAGCCCCACGAAAGACCTGCATATGAAGTCCAAGGGCATCCCAACTATATGAATGGATTCAGACGGAAGACCCCGTTCACCGACGTTAGCGAAGGCAGACTGTCCAACTCTGTACCGCAGGGGCCTACGCGGACTGCTCCGCTTAGGGGGCTTGCCTGCTTGTTCGCTGCGTAAAGGCATTCGTATACTCAGTACAGAGAGTGTTGTAAGGCAGGCTTTAGACTCGCCGGGATAGCCGGTTACGCAACCACACGCTCCATTATGATGGGCAACTTGCTTGCACCGCCTCCCCTAACAACTCGCCCTATAGGGCTCTTAACGGTGTGGGTGGTATGTGTGTCTGTGTGTGTTGTACTAAGTAAAAAAAAAAACGCGCCTGCCAACACGTGTGCTCCTACGTAAAAGAAGGAGATCCCAGCTCGTTGCTGCCCATATGCCGCGAGTCATATTCCCCCCTCCCCGGGATCAGAGCTCTTATCGGATGTGTGCTATTAGTTAGGCGTTGTCGGGTTGATGAAACAGCGAGAGAGGTAGAGACACAGAGGCAGAGACACACACAGAGAGGAGAGAGACAGAGACTGAGGGGGGTTAACCCATCCATCGGATCGGATCGGGTCGGGAAGAATGGGGAAGAAGAATGGGGATTTCTCTCAACTCTCTCTGCGACTGTATGCTCATAGGGTGAGCAGAGGTTTTGCAATTGAGTTTTGAGTTTTTTTTGTTCTAAAACCCCCCCGGCGCGGCGCGGCAGGAGTTGCACTCAGACGAACCCCCAGCGGCCGCCGCGACGAGGAGAGGACCCGAAACCGAAGCAGTCAATGCCTGTAGCTGGTTTTAGTAGCTGGTTTTACACTACTACGCTGTGTTCTTGCTGTTGTTTTTAAACACCGCAATATGGTCTCCTTCGCTAGTCTAGCTATTTCTCCGGCTTGGCAAGAAAAGCGCGCTGAGAGGGCATCTCGAACCGAAGCTGGGTTTCAAATTGCATCATAGGCCGTCTTTAAGCTGTAAGCTCTATTCCCTACCCTCTCCTCCCCTCCCGTTTCGAGGAGAGGGCTGTGAGCTTAACGATAACGGAGGAAAAAAAAAAAAAAAAAAAAGGGGGGGTTGCAGCTCTGTCCCTACTCTCTAGGTGTGATGTCAGATGCCAATTCTTAATTGTATCTACCGCCGGTCCTTGCGCGCGCGCGATGCTCTATTGGTGGCCGCGGACATGATTAAGTCCGCATAGATTGTGTCCACTGCCAAGGTCACGGTAGACTTTCCTAACCATTTTTTTTTACTTCTCGGGGAAAACTTTCCAATCATGGCAGATTCAAAAAGAAAAAGAATCTACAGCCCGCAGTACAGATCTGGTGCCCGCAGATGACCGACTGCGATCTGTGGGAAAGAGGAATAGGGGGATCGGGTCGGGTATCGTCCTTCCGGCCTTGGAAGGTCGGAAATGTGCGCTGATCATCTTTGTTCATGCAGCATGTATGTGTTCGTCTTGTCCGGACCCCCTGAGACCCCTGACGCAAGGACGTGCAAAAAAAAAACCAAAAAAAATAAAATAAAAAAATCCATGGAGTTCTGGAAGATCGCCGTTCTTGTTCTTGGGTCGCGTGTCATGATTCGCGCCGGGATAATCTATGTGAGTTTTATTTTTCCGGATCATCCAAGGCGCCCCCAAACTTTGTGCTGTCAGTGAGTGGGAGCCGGGTGCTAAAAAATCTACAGAAGACTGGCTACTACGCCTGATTCAGAGCCAAGACCCTATGTCGTCTCGACTGAATCGGACCCATTGTCCAAATTTCGGGGCTGCACGTGTGCTTCGCCTCGCCCAGTTTCTTTCACATGATGGTATGGTCAGGGAACCAGGAAAGTGAAAGGGGCAGGATTTTAGCCGCCATCGCCAAGGGGACAGATCCTAACACCATGATATCAAAGGTGTCCACTGACAACGGTGCCGGCAGCCGTACACGGTACGCCCGCGCAGATGCATCGTGCCTTGGAACGCGGAGCATGCCCCGAGATTCGAAAAGATTGTAGTCGGAAGCTGTGCCGATGCTGTTACGACCAAGGAACGAAATTTGAGACTCCATGGCGTCGCTCGTGCCGGTGGGAGGATCCAGCAAAGTAATCACGGGCAGTCCGGACACACTTATATCAGTTGCTCAGGGTTAGGGTTGCCAAAGGTCAAGAGAGCCGTGACATCCGACGTACTCGGAGATGAATTTTCCGTGGTTTCCGGGAAAATCCGGCCGCTCTATCCACTGCATCGTGATCAGGCCTGCGTTGTGCCTGCGTGCTCAATTATTCCTGTCGGAGACGATAGTAGCAATGACGACGACGACGACGACGACGACGACGACGACGACGATAGAAACCAAAACCGATAGAAATGACGACAATAGAAGTAATAATAATAGAAGCGACGACGATAAAAACGACGACGACGACGGTAAGGTAGAAAACAGCCACAGGAAAAGTAGTCAACATAGCGTAGGGAAAAATAGGCGGTCTCATGTGCAGTCATCTCATCTTCTCTAGAACGCCTGCATTTGATCCGGCCAAATGTGACATCAACCAGCACGAGCTGCACGGGGAAGCTTTCACGTGGACGGATCAAACCGGACAAGCCCATCTCAAAATCACAAAGTGAAGCCATCGCGATCTGAGGCTGCAGCTTGGGGGCCGGATTCTTGAAAGTTTAAACAGACAAAAGTTCGTCCCAAAGGTAGGCAGTTCCTGCCGAACCCGTTCGTTACCTGTCACCCGGTATTTGTCCTGCGGTGTGCTCCACTTTTGACCGGGAGAGGCCGATCCACCAGTCGCCGCCACGTGGGGCATCTGATAGGGATATCGTGCCTGCCTGAAAGTGAAGGGACCCTCCAAGATGTCCAGCTTCTTCATTGGGCGGTCGCACCATCCAGAGGCCCGCTGATGCCGTCGTTGGACGCGAACCAACGCGGCTCCGAGGAGAACGTCATCCGCTGGTTTCGCAGCGTTCGCATTCACCTGGTCGGCAGCTCACACGTGAATGTGCTGCGTATACTGCCTTGTGCAGCGCGTGTGTAACGATTCACGACCCAAGGGAGGAAATTTGCGAGGGTCGCGATAAGGGTGCAAACTGCCTCCGAGCCTTCGACGTTCACGTCCCACTTTCCCCCGTCCCGGCCCGAGTCATCCGGAGCAGCTCGATCGTGAACATATCTCGCGTCTTCATCAACGAGAAGTAACTGCTGCCAGGAAGAAGGAGAGAAAACACGATCACGATGGACCGCATCCTCCTCAGCTCGCCCGTCGAGCCTCGCACGGTGGCCGTTGTCGCCATGACGGTCGTCGCAACCATCTCCCTCCTCTCCCTCGCCCGACTGGGCCTGTACGTGAAATGGAGCTCCTCGATTCCCAGCCCTCTCAAGACCAAGATCCCGGAGCTCACGAGCGAGGAGATCAAGAGACTTCACTATCGCCCTGACCACTTCCCGGGTGCCCGTGACGTTGAGACGCCGGTAAGTACCTCTCTGATATCTCCGCGAGGATAAGAAGACTAACGAACCCTTAAGTACGGCTGCATGCGTGTGTATGAATGGGGCTCAACCACCGGCCCCAAAGTCATTCTCATCCACGGCATCAGCACATCCTGCATGACCCTCGGCCTCATCGCCCACGCCCTCGTCGCCCGCGGCTGCCGCGTGATGCTCTTCGACCTCTTCGGCCGCGGCTTTTCCGACGGCGTCGGCGACCTCCCCCACGACACCCGCCTGTACACAACCCAGGTCCTCCTCGCCCTCGCCTCCTCCCCTCTGGCCTGGTCCGGCCAGAACTCCATCAGAGTCATCGGCTACTCCCTCGGCGGCGCCGTCGCCGCAGCCTTCGCGGCCGCCTTCCCCGACATGGTCGAGAGCCTCGTCCTACTCGCGCCGGCCGGCATCATCCGCGCGGCCAACTTCGGACACCTGGCGCGGCTCACGTTCCAGTCGGGCATCATCCCCGACCGGATCCTCGCCTCCATCACGGAGAGCAGGCTGAAGAAGCCCCTGGCCCCGAAGCGGTCCAACGTCGTGGAGGACGAGGACGACCCGGCGGAGAAGCTCGTCGACGTCGCCGCCGCCGAGGCGTCCTCTCCTGACGGCGGCGACCTCCCCGTCGAGCAGGTCGTGCGTCAGTACATCTCCTGGATGGTCGTGAATCACCGCGGCATGGTCCCCGCGTTCATGAGCTGCGTCAAGCACGGCATCCTGACGGACCTGCACGACACGTGGCGCGCCCTGGGGAGGAGGAAGAAGGGCACCACGGCCGTCTTGATCGGCCGGGCGGACGAGGTCATCTTCGCGGAGCATTACACCGAGGACGGGCTGCCGCTGCTGGGCGGCGAGGAGAATGTGCACTGGAAGGTCATCCCTGGCGGGCACGATTTTGTTATGACCAAGAAGGATTTGATCATGCGCGAGCTCGATGAGTTCTGGGGTATGAAGGTGCAGGCGTAGAATTAACGATACCCAACTAGAGGCATGGAGCACACGATAGACACGGGATGCAATTTTGTGGCGGCTGTTTGGCTGCGGATTCGTTGACGTTGCACTTCCTTCAAGCAGCGGCACTCGATAGGTATTATTCACGAATCGGAATTACTAACAGTAGTAGTGGCAGTCTGCTTCGTTGCAACTCTGCCGCATATTATTTGTTGATCTTGATCTAATGTGTGAGGTTTTTGAAAAGTGCAACGGGTGTCTACATGAGAAGCGAGGGGTATTCTGTCCTGACATCAAATACTCAAACACGCAAAAGCCCACCATCCATCCGCCGAGTGGACAATTTCGCAACTCTAGCGATCGAGCGCCTGGCTGTGACACTATGTATTTTGTCAGTACAAATCTTGAATGGTTCGAGAGTAATAAACTTACCATGTGCCAGTAAACACCCTTCTTCTTCAACAGCTCCGAATGGCTGCCTTTCTCCAGCAGTCTTCCCTCGCCAAGCACGAAGATGATGTCCGCGTTTTGAACAGTCGCCAGGCGATGTGCGACAACGACCATGGTACGTCCTTTTCCAGCCCGTTCAAACGCAGCTTGGACACTCTTTTCGCTCTCGGAGTCCAGAGAGCTGGTTGCTTCATCGAGAAGGAGGATGTTCGGGTTCCTGATCAGTGCGCGGGCAATGGCCACACGTTGCTTCTGGCCACCGGAGAGTGAAACACCCTTACTGCCAATGTTCGTGTTGTAACCCTCTGGGAGGGATACGATGAACTCGTGGATTGAAGCATCGCAGCAGACCTGGTGTAGACGCTCATCGGTGACGGAGTTCTCATCCACGCCTAGCAGGATGTTCTCTCTGATTGTTCCTTGGAAAAGTGTCGGCTCCTGGGCAACCAACGACAGGTTCTTGCGGTACTCGTAGACATTGATATCCTTGATGTCTTTGCCGTTGCACAGAATGGCGCCCTTTTCAACGTCGTAGAAGCGTTCCATGAGAGAGATGATACTCGTCTTGCCACATCCAGAGGCACCAACAAGCGCAGCAAACTGCCCCTTCTCAATAGTCAAGTTGAGTCCCTTGAAAACCGACACATTTCGCGTCGGGTACTTGAAGTGAACATTCTGCAACTCGATTCGGACGCCGCCTTCCGTATCCGGGATCTGCTCAGTCACTGGAATAATGTCCTTGTTCCTCGAGTCACGCATGTTGATGATGCGGTTGGATGCCCCAGTGACTTGCGCCGCGTTGGGTCCGAAGCTGAGACCTTGGCCGGCAGCTTCAGCTCCTTGGATCACAGCCATGAAGCAGACGAAGAAGTTCTGCGGGCTGTACTCGCCGGAGGCCAACAAGCGGCTGCCATACCAGAAGATGAGAGCTTGGCAAGCCATCGAAATCGAATCCGAGAAGCCGAAGACAGCACTGGTCCACCTCGCTTTTCGGAAAGCGTGGCTGACATGATCCTTGAGGAGCTTCTCGTAGCGAGTACATGTGACGCCCTCCAAAGTCAGGGCAGAAACAGTTCTGAATGCCCCAATGGATTCCGAGGCAAACTTGGAACTCTCCGCGAAAACAGCGGCATTCATCTTGTCGAACTCGATCTCGTACTTGAACCGAAAGTAGCCTCCCGTTAATCCAATCGGCATGGTAACGCATAGAGCCACCAGGGCCAGTTTCCAACCAAAAGCAAACGCAATGCTGATGGCTCCGACAATGTTCAAGATTGCCACGTACACCATCGCCATGTTGAGGCCCAAAAGCTCTTCGAGCTGCTTTGGATCTCCAGCGACTCGAGCTGTCAAGCTGCCGTGTGCGTTCTCCTCTTCGTCGTAGAAAGATGTCCGTTGGAACAGGATCGCCTCAAAATACTGCTGCCGATATGTGGCACAAATGAAATGAGCCAAATGGGTCGCGACGAAGCCCATGAAGAAGTACGACAGACCAACTCCGATCGCCAAAATAACCCACATGAGTGACCAAAAGTTGCTGTCGCTGCGAATCTTATCAGGGCCGTTATCCGGATTGAAGACGACGATGACTTTGGCGAAAAGCCATGCCTGCAACGGAGTGCCAGCTGCAGCACAACCCGCGAAAACCACAGTCAGAATACAGAGGAGCCAACGACTTCTCTGCTCATAGAGTAGTCTGCCAAAGCTCTGGAACAGGTTGCGGTTGACAACCTGCGTCTTCTGTCGTATGCTGTCTGCCTCGGATCGCGCAGCGCTCTTTTCGCGGTCGAGGATTGCTCCCAAGTCCTCTTCCTTGTTGTCTGAGTCGCTGTCTTCCGTTTGGTCACCGAGCGAAAGTTGCTGAGCGTGCACAAGACCATAGTATACGCCTTCGTCGTTTTCCAAAAGACTTTCGTGTGTGCCTTGTTCAACAACTTTTCCTTTCTTGAGGACTACGATCCGATCGGCCTGCTTAATGGTAGACAGACGGTGGGCAATCGTGATAGTTGTACGATTCTGGGATATCTTATTGAGGGCAGCTTGGACGATTCTCTCGCTTCGGACGTCGATGGCGCTGGTGGCTTCGTCCAGAATAACAATTTTCGGTTTTCTGACGATGCTTCGGGCAATGGCGATGCGCTGACGCTGGCCGCCGGACAATTTTGCGCCACTGTCGCCGACTTGGGTGTCGTATCCCTAGATTAAAGTCAGTATGTTGGGCCGTCGAAAGGAGTACAGATAAGAAGAAGCACTCACATCTGGCAGACGATCGATGAATTCGTCGGCAAAGGACTCCTGGCAAGCTTCCTTGACGAGTTCTCGCTTCTTTTCCTCGGTTTCGTGTTCCCACTGAGAGCCAATAAGTCCATAGGCGACGTTGTTGAAAATGGTGTCGTTGAACAGGAATGGTTCCTGCTGGACCAAGCCGATCTGCGAACGCCACCACTTGACATCAATATCGTCAAGAGCGTGTCCGGATGTCGAGATTGAACCGGCGAGCTCAACGTGTGGACCGGTCTCCTCCGGCTCGGGCTTGCTCTCTTCATCGTCCGACTCTTCCTTGCCCTTCTTCTTGTTCTTCTTCTTCTCGGCCTCCTTCTTCTTGTCTTTCTCGATCGTCTTGGCGATGACATATTGATCCTGCAACGTGTACCATCGCTCGATAAGGCCCACGATGGTGCTCTTGCCCGAGCCAGAAGGTCCAACGATAGCTGTGACCTTGCCGGACTCGATTGTCAGGTTTAGACTATCCAAAACCTTGACGTGGGGTCTGCTCGGGTACGCGAAGGTGACGTCTTCGAAGACAATGTTGTCGTTGGCCGATACATGAGGTTCTTTCAATTCTCCCGTGGTGGGGGCGGGAGCATCGATGACAGTGAGGAACTCGCATGCAGCTACCATTGCCTTGCCGATAGCAAGCAACGGGGTGCTGATTCGCTCGAGAGACATGACCACAAGCATGACGGACATGAGCACACTACATTGAAGGTTAGCACGAGGCGACTGGCCGTCTCCTGAGAACCTGCACTTACATGATGACTTCGCCTACTCCATCGACTCGACCGTCAACCCAAGAATGAGTGCCGTACCAGAACGCAAGGCCAAACGCGGAGAACAAAGCAAAGAACTAGAAAGAGTCAGCCTTCAATTCGACTTATACGCAGTAGATTGACGCACGATAAGGCCAAACTGGAGGGCCAGTAGAGGGGCTGTGAATTGACCCTTCCGTTTCGCCTGCTCGACAAAAACTGCGTAACGGGCAGCAATACGATCTTCCGCGCCGCACGCAGTGACCATTCGAATACTGGAAAACGCTTCACTAGCGACAGCAGATGCCTTGCCCTCTGCTTTGGTCATTTCAGAATGACCCTTGATGATGAAAGGCAGAAGGGCTCCCAGAACGACCAGAATGAACAAGATGCAAGAGGCGGTAACCAGTGTCAAAGCCCAGTTATAGGTAAATGCGATAACGATGGCGGCGGTGATGGTGCCGTTGAACTCGAGGAAGACTCCAAGCTTTTCGGAGATACCAATCTGAAGAGTGTTTGCAGTGGACGTGCTATGGAGGTTATGTTAGCTTGGCCCTCCGTTTTCCGGGTGCAGCACCCCGCTACCAAGAGGACTGGGGCTCACTAACATGGTGCTCGATGCCATGCCTGGTGGCATTGAATCAAGGACGTGAATTGTTTGGCCAAATAGTCGTTGCAGGTAGTGGAGGCGGATTGCAGACGACAACCGGATTCCTATCATTCGAAAGGCAAACTTGTTGGTATAGTTGAGAGCGAAACGGGCGAGGAAGAGAATGAATAAGTACAGCGCCTGGCGGTCTGCGGTCTTCCTGAAGTCGTTCCGTGCGGCCTCGTTTTCTGCTGAAAATGCATTGAAGTCGTTTACAAGCTGTCCAAAGATGACTGTGTGCTGCATTAGAGACCAGAAAGAAAGGATTATGGTGAAAGCACATCTTACTATTCATCAGAGGCAGCGTGATCCCGGCGGCGATGGAAGCCAAGCCGCCGACGATGTACGCCAAGATGTCCCATTTCGTGGCGTATGTAAAGACGCGGGCGTAGTCTTTGAAAGCAGGTTCTCTCTCAGGTCTAACCTTGGGTTCGGGCCTTGGTTCTGTATCGTTGCTTTTGGCAGATTGGTCGAAATCCTTCTTTTCGTCCACGACGGCCACGACGGGCGGAATACTGTCCGGCTGGGCGGTATCCTTATTGATAGCTTCCATGCTAGGCTAAATTCGTCGGGCAATTCAAATTGACATGTTCTTCGACGAAGAAGAAGTCGAATAGAAGGAGAGAACCAGGATCGGTATGCCTATGGTTGAAATGTGAAAGAAGGAAAGAATTCGCTGATTGGGTGAAAGCGAGCTATACGCGTAAAGCAATTGGCCGGTACCTAGGGTCAAAGAGCGTAAAGGGAGAAGGAGCCGAGAGCTGGGATGCGAGAATGGTCGAGGGGAGGAGGATTAAAAACAACAAGACGTCGTCGGTAGAAGATGACACCACAACTTCGCGGAACTCATGTTCGATTTTTGACGACCAGGCTTGGCTGCCACGAGTCCATTACATGTATTATTCGTTCCTTCTCATTCTCAGTCTCCCGCAGTAACTCGTAAAACTGCACGTCTCGTAAAACATCCCGAAGCGGTTAAGGCCAATCAGGATGCCTTGAAATGGCAACGCTGTAGGGATGCCGGCCGGGGGCCAACGGTAGTGGAGGGATCCTGGAAGTCAGCCGGACCCATATTTGACCCGTCCAGGAATGGCCCAAATGGACGGACGGGCGGTGCACGCGCCAACGACTGCCGCGCTAGGGGTTCGCCCGAGTTTAATTGGAGTCTCCTTCGTCCTCCGCAACGAAGGGACTTTGTCGCGTGGATGGAAGCGTTACATGCCTCCCACCAGTTTTGCATCATGGCATGGGCAGCGGAGCAGCGGACTTCACCAGATTCCAGATCTACGAAGAAGACGCCTTGCGGACTTTGCATCTACAAAACCAATCATGCGAAAAGTAGGTCTGGAGGTGGAGGCTGCAATCAGGCTTACGACCAAACCTCAGAACGGCGTCATTTCAGCCTGTGTTCAGCGCTTCCAACACACCACTTCCAGCGGCGATGTATCTCACTGCAACAATTCATGTCGCTAGTGCTCCAGGCAGGTGCAGGTTTACTTTGTTTATCTGGGATGAAGACAAGCCTCATGTCTCGCAGCTGCTTAGCGTCGTAAATCCACCTTAGCGTCGTAAAACATGTTGCTCGAAGTTTTACGGGCCGTGCGCACTCCATGCTTCATGGCCACCCAAGCCACCTCAGTTCCTCTTCCGAAATCAATGTAAGGACGCTGAAGTGGCCACATGTCATCGAATAACACCACGTACAATTGGTGCCTCAGTGACTCATCTCCGCCGCTGGCGGTGCTCGATCATCTTGAATCAGCTTGCACGTGGTTTGTGACGAATTTGACTGCTGCTGCCTGATCTGCCTGCTGGGCGTTCAGTGTTGGCATGAAATGTGTCTTACTGTTGCAGACTCTGACGACTGAACGACTCCGATTCC
This sequence comes from Colletotrichum chrysophilum, assembly GCF_026319265.1. Lineage (NCBI taxonomy): Eukaryota > Fungi > Ascomycota > Sordariomycetes > Glomerellales > Glomerellaceae > Colletotrichum > Colletotrichum chrysophilum. The sequence goes on along the minus strand of NW_026517357.1, from coordinate 207,440 downwards.
AGCCGCTCGGGAGGCGCTAATCTGACCCCGAACCCCATAGGTAGACACCGAGATGCGGCCCCGCTAAATCTGTCCGGTTCCCCATCTTACCGCGTGGTGTTCTTCCCATGTCGGGTTCGGACTGCTCAAGAACACCGACTGATCCCGACAAGAAACGGCCAAATGTGGGCACACCCGAATACTCGTACCGACACCACCCATTGTAGTAGTCCTAGAAGGACTCACTGTAGGACTAGAGAGTTCAGGGCTGAACCTTAACCACGACAACATGCGGCTGTAGCTTTCTTCAGTCGATGATCTATGAAATGAACATTATCGTACATCTCGTCTCTGTCGATGGAAAGCAAACCAAAAGGAGCAATTGTACCCGACAAGTTTAGAATCTCACTGCGACGAATGAGAGCAAGAGTTCCGCACCGTCCCAAACGTACCGCAGTACACTCTTTACCGCAGCACTTGATGAACAGTTCCTGTGGTTTGTTCAGACGAAGAATCACCCACCATGGCACCTGCCGAAGAATGTCCGATTGCTTGCAGCCTTATCAGATTGACAGGGATCTGCCATCACTTGCAGGACACATCATTGGGCAACCCACAAGTGGGCATATCCCAGTCCACTCACAGCCTTGCATGCATTTTTGACCTCACAAACCCCCCCAAAACTCGTCGCAAGTCATTCGGCCCCTCCAAAACTTGCGATTGAGTCACCAACACGATCCCTGGGCCGCTTTCCTTTTAAGACGGTTCCCCTTTTGCGCAACGCTCGAGAAAGCCAGGTGAATGAAGATCCAGCTGCAAATTTTCTCGAGGTCTGCCAGACCGGTCCGCCGACTGACTCTTCTTTCTAAAAACCCGTTTTCAACCCCTCTTTTGCCCGCGGGCCGCCCCATTCGTCGCGACTTTTCCTCCTCCGTACCCGTCTACCAAAACGAAGACCACCAATTGCCCGACATGGCGCCCAAATCCAAGTTTGAGCTCAAGACCCCGAAGGGCACCAAGGATTGTTAGTCGATACCGCTGTCGCCTTCGCGCCGCCAATCGTACGACCCGGACTAATATTTTGTGTTGATTCAAGGGTTCGGCAAGGACATGATCATTCGCGAGAAGATCTTCTCGCAATTGAAGGATGTCTTCCAAAAACACGGTGGAATGGAGCTTGATACCCCTGTTTTTGAGTTGAAGGAGATTCTTTCAGGCAAGGTACGACCCGACCTTCGCATACTCCCCTCCCCCCACCACGGAGGGTATATGCGAACCCCGCGATCCACTTCCTCCGAACACCCGGGGCCGATCTTGATACTAAACAATACTTCTCCTATAGTACGGTGAAGACTCGAAGCTCATCTACGACCTGGCCGACCAAGGTGGCGAGATTACCTCCCTGCGATACGATTTGACCGTCCCCTTCGCACGATGGCTCGCCATGAACAAGGACATCCAGAGCGTCAAGCGCTACCACATCTCGAAGGTCTACCGTCGGTACGAACTACCCAGGCTATGATCAATTCTGTTGGCAACAGGCTAACCCATAACAGTGATCAGCCCGCCATGAACAAGGGCCGCATGCGCGAATTCTACCAGTGCGATTTCGATATTGCTGGCACCTACGATTCGATGCTCCCCGACGCCGAGATTATTCGCATTGTCGTCGAAGTCTTTGAAGGCCTTGGTTGGAACGGAAACTACACCATCAAGCTCAACCACCGCAAGATCCTTGACGGTATTTTCGAGGTCTGCGGTGTTCCCGAGGACAAGATCAGGACGATATCTTCCGCCGTCGACAAGCTCGACAAGCTGCCTTGGGCGGACGTGCGCAAGGAGATGACTGAAGAGAAGGGTCTCGACGGAGAAGTCGCCGACAAGATTGGCGAGTGGGTTGTTCTCAAGGGCAAGCAGGATCTGCTCAGGAAACTGCAGCGCGACGATAAGCTGTCTGCGAATGCCTCTATGAAGGCCGGCATGTCCGACTTGGAGATGCTCTTCAACTACCTCGAGGCTTTCGGTGCTCTGGACAGAGTGTCATTCGATCTCTCTCTGGCTCGTGGTCTTGACTACTACACGGGTGTCATCTACGAGGTCGTCACAGAAGGGTCTGCGCCCGCCGCCACGCCTGGCGCGGACGACACAACAGTCAAGTCCAAGAAGAAAAGCAAGAGCAAGGATAAGGACGATGAAGATCGCTCAGATGATCCCAGCGTCGGTGTTGGCAGTGTTGCTGCCGGCGGTCGGTACGTTTTTCAAGGTTCTCCTTTGCATCTTGCATCTTGCAGCATGCAGCTAACGGCTCGACAGCTATGACAACCTCGTGGGCATGTTCTCCGGAAAGACCCAGATTCCGTGCGTCGGAGTAAGCACGTCTTGTTCTAGAAGCACACTGCATGATCACTGACATTGTTCTAGGTTTCCTTCGGCATTGAGAGAATCTTCAGCATTACCAAGGCCCGCATGCAGGCCGAAAGCGAGGCCCCCCAAAGCACCGTGGACGTCTTCGTCATGTCTCTGGGTTCCAAGGCCGGTCTGATTAAGGAGCGCCTCGAAGTCTGCTCCAAGTTGTGGGATGCTGGCATCAAGGCCGAGTTCCTTTACAAGGTTAAGCCCAAGTTGCCCAATCAGTTCAAGGCTGCTGAGGCCAACGCGACGCCGTTCGCTGTCATCCTTGGAGACGAGGAGGTTCAGAAGGGCGTTGTCAAGATCAAGGAGTTGGGTCTTCCTGAAGGCCACCCCCAGAAGGATGGCGAGCTCGTCGACATGGCGGCGCTCGTTCCCGAGGTGCAGAAGCGCCTGCAGAGGAAGCGCGAGTTGGACAACCTCGCCCGGGGAGCTGAAGGTCTGAGAGTTGTTGGAGGACTCAAGGGTGAGGCTGTCAAGAGCGCTTCGGCATCTGAGGTTGGCACTACTGTCGAGAAGCCGGCCGAAGCTGTCACAGAGGAAGCGAAGCCCGAGGAGGCGAAGCCCGCAGAGGCGGAATCAACGGAAGAGAAGCCGGCACGGAGCGCATGAATGATGGCATTATCAGCGAGTTAGCAAGTAAAATAAGATAGAAATCTCTTCGATGACTGGCATCGCCAGAACTCCCGTCTTCCGCTACACTACATGTCTTGTGCTTCCAAGGTCTACGTCGTGAATGAGCCAGTACTGGCCTTCCTATAAAAGGGTAACAACACAGGTGAGACCGACCAACCCTTCAATTAGCAGGAGTTATCTCTCGGGAAAGGAACTGCCAATGCCAACAAAACTCGTTCACTGGAAAATTTCCGATCTATCGACTGGAGCGTTAGTGCTGCAACAGCCGTGGCTCTGAACTTCTGTTATGCCAGAAATGCTGCCATGATGCACATCCCGTCACTCGTCCTGTCATCCTCAGCTGTTGCTTCTGATCTTGAACTACAATCCATCGCTTCCCATAACGGAGTTAACATAGGAGATGTTGCTGATTCTGGTGTTATTTTCGGGAGACCGTCTATCTTTCCTGCACTAGATTGACTACTTGTCCTGTAGCAATAGACTCTGCCTCGCCGTCTTCTTCGTCTTCTTCGTCTTCTTCGTCTATACTATTATTATATCCAATATTGTCGTCATCAATTAGAGTTGTACAGTTTACAGGAAATATAACCGCGCAGACATTGGAACATTAGGCGGTCTCATTCTGTCCCTCGAACAACTCCCGCCCAAACCAAGCAATAGCAGATACCAAATAGCCTCCGTCAACTAGGCCACCTTTGGGACGCACATCTCGTTGCTCACCCGGTCACTCATCAAGGTAGGATTTCAACACTAAGGGGCCCTATCTCTACGTACTCTCAACTAACAGAAAACATCGGCAGCCAACTTGAAGCTCGCTTGCATGCACGATACCGCTCTTCCACTCTAGCATGGCAGTCTGGCATGCCTCATACGCAACATGCTGGCCAGAATATTAGCGAAACCCATCTAGCGACGAAATACCCCACGGTAACATCGAACGGGGGTCCGGGACAAGTCGCCTTGCGAAACACGCACTCGCCCACCCACCGGCTCCGGACTTGGGAGCGTTACGCCATCATGGACAGTTCCACCCCGCGGCCCCGGTCCGGGGTGGGAACGCTGTTTCGACTTTACTATCTCGTTCCTTGCTGGTGTTGCAAGGGCACAGCGTCGAGGTCGCCGATAATCAACACGCACATGCACATCCAACCCAGGCGAAGGAGAACCCGCGAGGAGCCGTCTCTTATCAAGCTTTTCTATTTGGCCGCGACTAGCATTTAGCATCTTCAGGTGAATCGTCCAGAAAGATCCGCGAAGATCGCCCAGGTCCTGAAGAGGGACTTGCATCGATCAGGGAGCTGCTTCTATACCGCACTGGGGTCCAGCTTGCGAGGGAAAAAACGTCGATGCTCTCGGACAAGTTCACGTCAACGCGTCGGATGGCACGCATCTAAGACGGCACGGGGAAGGGGGGATAGTCCGACGGTTCAAGCCCGTCGCTGTCGGCACCCTGGTCTAATCACCGTCACATCATGTCAACAGTGGCGTTTGTAGTTTCTTTGACCACCACGTGGGGGGAGGGAAGGAGGGAACGGTAACAACGACGAGAGACAATGGTGCAAGCAAAAGCACGCCAGCCCCGAACCAACCAACACAAGTCCCCTATTTCCCTCTCACATCATCAAGCCCAAGCTGTCTAGCTCCGAACGTAACGACGGGATTGTCAGGCACACGAGGGGCGGGCACTGGGACGACGCTCTGGTCGTCGCACCAAGGAGCCGCTAGTCTCTCAAGTCCCCAATCCAATGGGGTCGCGACGCGACGAAGCCTCGGCTTGCTCAGGCTATCTGTTTTTTTTCTCACCTCTCGTCGCCCGTTGCGTCTGAGAGCTAGAGGAAGCAGGACTTGATGCGGGAGATTGGATGTACGCGTTTTTAGACAACTAGTTCGTTCACCCACAAAAAGCTGATCGCGCGTCGTGGTTGATGAAAAGGATCTGAGATTGGCAGGACGAGAAAAGAAACACGTCGAGGCCGAGGTGGTGGAGATTGAGATCACCAGAGATTAGGTTGTTGGTGCTGTGTGTGGGTGCATCGCGCAAGAAATGTCATCATGCTATCTCTTGCCTCTCGAAGTTATCGTCTCTGTCGCATTTTCGAGTCTCTCTTTTACCCCTCATCCAAACCCTGGCCCCAACACTGGTGATAAGCAAATCTGTGGAGAGCAACGAGGGCCCGTTGCAACGTCCCCGGCTTGAACCCGTGATCCCCGCGACAGGGTGTTGGAGCCAGGATTGGGAGGATAAGAGCAGGAACTATTGCTTGGGTTGGAAGGTATTTGCCAGCCTCGTTCAAGCGCATCACAAAAGCAGAAATGATCGATAGCAAAGCCTTGCAGTTGAAGAGTAGATCGACGACGCACGAATGGACTGATTGATGGGTGAAGGATGGGTGATGTGGTGTGGTTTCCGTGGGCTACTACTGCACGACGAACCGAGCCTAGGTGCATCAACAAGCGGTCTGAACTTTTCTTCTCTGGGGTTGTCTGCTGTTAGTTCTTTTTGTCCGTTGTCGTAACGTTGCTGGCGCTTCTTGCTGTCTTGCCCCAGACATTCTAGACGCATTTATTTCGTGTCCTGTCTGATAGTTCGACTTGCTGGCGTCTGCACATGATGCATCACGAATACGTATATGCCAGTCTCAGGCACTCGAGGCTGCCGTCTGATGTGCGAAGCTTTCGCTCATTGGAGCCAAGCTTCTCGAAGAACTCAGGTCTGGCGTTTTACCTTACGGTGAGGAAGCTTAGTGCGAAAGGAAAAGCAGGTACGCGGGGCACAGACCTCGGGAGTGCAGCTGGAGTGCAGCTGAGTGCGACTGTGATTTGAGTGATTGGAGGCTGTGAGGTGCATGCCGTCTGGAGTTTTCTTGCTGTCTGGAGATCTGTGCGGAAGAAGCTTACAGCTTGACGGCGTCGCCCTTTGGTGTGGGATGTTTCGTTTCAGTCCGTTTTCGATGATCCGGAGTCCGTGAGGTGAAGCGTGGGAAAGAACCGAACGCAGAGGCCGTCTTTTGGTCACCCTTCGGATAGGTTTGGCGGCTCTCAGACACACACCCCCTTCCTTGCCCGACTGGCGTTTTGTTTGTTTGTCTGAGGTGCGAAGCTACGAGCGTTGATTGTACGTGTTCCGGACGGCAGGCAGTGGGAGGGGTGATGGGTTGACAGGGGGTCCCGAGGCAGAGGCTCGAACACGACTGCGTGCTCTGCAGCATGTGGATGTATTTGTGTCTCTGGTTGCGCGAGGCGAGAGGCACAGCACGGTGGTTGGTTTGCGGTCCGGTGGGAGTCAACCAACGTCCGCTTGCTTGTTCCAAACGGGGCCTCGTGCGATTTTACCCGTTTGCTTGCTTTTTCTCGCCCAAGTCCCGGCACCAGAGACAGCGGATGAAGCAAGGTTGCGCTGTCACTTCTTTTTCTGTGCGTTGTGGAAATTCAGATCCGTGTGGCAGTTGTTCCATGGAATCTTCTCCGACGAAGCCTCGGCGTCGGCCCCCCAGCGCTGTTTTCCTCGGTGCTGTTTGCGAGTCTTTGCTTGAAGCTAGAGATGAGGGTTATCCGCTTGCCGATAAGTGAATAGTGATATTCATATCGAGGTTACCATGTGACTGGGCGTGGAGAAGATGGCATACGGGGCGGCGAGAGCTGTCAGGCAGTTTGTCTGCTGTGTGTTATATGTCTCAAGCGGAGACAATATGGTCACTGGGGCAGCGTTTTTCATGCAGAGCTGGGCACAGTGGGCAGCAGCAGGGCTTGTCAGCATGGTCTCGATGCTCATGGTCCAATGCCGTTCCGTACCAAAAGATTGCGCGCGAATCCGGTCCCCCGGTGTGATTGATTACTGACTGGGTGATGTGATGAGAGGGGAAGGTAAGGAAGGAGATCGCAGGCTAAGAGGCTGCTGTGTACGTACTGAGTATGGATATGCAGTAGCTACGCAGTAGGTTGCCAGATGCCAGGTCGAACGTCCCAAGTCGAAGGAACCGTCGGGCCTGCGGGCAAGGGTTCTCAGGTGTGGCCTGGGAGATGCAGGAACTTCAGGAAGGTAGACAAGCAGCTGTGATTGCCAATTGGTGCGAGTGGGCTGGGAAAGCTGTCATTCCGTGTCATGACCCTTGCGTGGTGGTGGGAAATGGGCAACGTTCTGCAAGGGCCAATTTTTGACCCATGGCCCTCCAGGGACAAAACACGATGCGGTGGCTGTGGGATGAGGAGAACGAGGCAGGCGAGCCTGGCGAGATTTCCAGAAGGCCCGGCAGCAGGGGGGTTTCTTCGAGGATTCGAGTCTCTGGAGGAGGCTGGCCCTTCTTGGGAAGTTGGGAGAGTGGGAGACGCGGTGTTGGAAAGTGAAGGTCGCCCGAGGAAGGGAACCGTCATGGAGATCCGATGCAGGGGGTGGAATTGGCCTGTCGTTCGGTAGGTAGCCGGGTGCTGGTTTCCGGACTGCACCTCACTTCCAGGTTCCATCCATTGCAAGTTGGGAAGTTGCGAGTTGTGTTGCGGACAGTGCAATCCGTGCGTGACAAGAGCAAGAGCTGCCAGTCCCGCTGCCGGTCCGTTGTCGACGGTCGTATCCGTGTGCCGGCCCGTCTTGTCTGTCAAACGGCCCAGGCCTTTTTCATCCTCACTTTTCTTCTCCTTCTTCTTGTCGTGCTGCTTCCACGGACAGTTGTTGGCTTCCAGACGTGTCTTCCGTTCCCTTTCCATCAAGCAAGGGTTTCGTGTCTAGGAACGGTTTTGCTTCATTCTGTTCCTTTCCCCCCACGGGCACAACCCACCACTTCCTGGTGTGCCGTGCGGCTGCGATTGCATCAGGATGCATCATCCCTCTTGCAAAATGACAAGAGATCAAGTTATCAACTGAAAATTGACGGCGCGCGAATCATCTCCGTCCGTCCCGTGCATCCACAACGGCACCGCAAATCGCGCCGCGTCTCTTCCCACTTCCCCTCCATTTCCCAAAAAACCTGACTCTCCATCCCTGCTTGGGTATCGTGTTCTCGGGTTGCAATAGTCCCAGCACCAAAGCACCGCCCCGCCCATCCGCGTTGGCTTGGACCCTCTCTGACCCGTCCGCTTTGCACTGTTCAGGACTAGGGCCGTTGCCGCGAACTCGACCACCACGGAGCCACTCGCCCACGAATTGCCCTCATTTTGGGGCCGCACGCACGACGAGAGCACCTTGGGAGTAAGGGCCTTCCTAGCACTTGCCTAGCCTTCCTAGGGGAACCATTCCTTGCTCTCCTAGTCTCGTTGCCAACATTGCCTCCTCTGCATAGTATGCTTACCAGCACGGCACTACGCGTACGTAGCCAGGTACGCCCAACAGCGAAGAGTACACGCAGACAACACGCACGCTGATGCTACCCTCATATGTAATGGATGTATTCATAGCAAGCAAGGTGGACGGCATGCGCATTCATGGTGGATAGCACCAACGACGACAAGCCCAGGGCCAAGGCTAACGCAAGGGTCGACAATCTGGCGCCGCCGTCCGGGTGCCAGGGGAACACACGCGAAATGGAGACGACATATGCAGGTCCTGGTCAATCACTCAATCAGAGCAGCATGCATCCAACACTGCACAATACGTGAGAGGAAGAAAATCTCCTTGCGCAAGGCCAATGGCCACGCCTGAAGCTTGTTCCCCTTTTCTCCCTAGTCCGTTGTCGATGCGCAAACATGCTACCGGGCCACTGGGCAAACTCGACCAAAGCTCGAGCTCATCTCAGGGCCGAGAATCATCCCCCCCCCTGACCTCTACTTGAATACCGCCCTCCCCCCAACGAGGTACCCTCCGGGCTTGTTCCTGAGAGCTTCTTTCGCCTGTTCCCCAACCTCGTGTGTCGTTTCTTCTTGTGTTTCTCGCATCGTCTCGGGCCCGTTGTTGTATCCGCTCCGCCATCGTAGCCGCAAACCCACGGTGCCATACACAACAGTCAACACTCTCACTCACACCCACGCTCACTACATCAAGGCTTAATCACACCCAGCCTGCCACGTCGCCGCCGCTTCCTTTCCTCGGTCTGTTCGGTGTGTCTTCCGTCGTCATAATACAGAGCATCCCCGTCCCGCCCGGGTCTCACCTCCTGCGTCCGCCTGTCTCGGTCCTCAGCCGCCACCACTCCACCGCGTAACCGGACAATCCCTACGTCCAGACAGCTCTCAGAGAGTCGATCAGCTTTGCCCTGCTTCTGTCTCTTCGCCATCCAGCCAGCCTCACACAGCCTCTCTCTCTCTCTCTCTCTCTCTCTCCATCTTCGAGTCCTCTGTCGTGCTACCGCAACCCCGGCTTTTGTTACCTAGTCACGTCATTGTTTTCCAAGTTCATCCTAATAAGCTACCAAACCACACTCAACACGCACCACCACCAAGCTGTCGTTCTCCCGCGAAAGACCCTGACGTTGGAAACACCTCCAAAACCCAGCCCGTCTAATAAACTCAGTACCACTCTCGAAGGACTCCTGACGCAAACCCCAGCGGGAGATCATTCTCGGTGCATAGACCAAGCATCCCGCACGCGACCTTTGGAAAAAGTTCAGACGACTTGAGACTGTTCCCGAGTCCCGGTACACCACCCGTTACGCATTTTGGGGGGCACTTACCCACTTACACCGAAAAGCGAGTCATCGTCCTTCGATAAGGCCTGGACTCTTCCATTTCAGCTACCTATTAACCGGTGGTCATCGCGCCGCTCGCGATTCCTCGCTATCAACTCTGGAGGACCCTTCCATCTCGGCTGTCTCGATAGTTTGACCCTTTTGGACGACAAGTGACACTAGCACTATCAACCTCGTCCAACAACACGGCTACCTGCCATTGGGTCATATCAACGTCGGTCCAACGCTATCGAACTTGGACGGCGACGAAAGTCTACGAGCCCGGTACTACAATTGGCCCAGTCTCACATCGGACGAAAAGGTGGCGAGCTGAGTTAAGCCTGTTCTCCTGAAAGTTCAGCAGCCGGCAGAGAGAAGGAAAAAAAACTCTTTTTCAGCAAACACACAGTCTAATTATATCGATCACGATGGGCGGTTTAATACCTTTGCTCCTCAAGCCCGTAGCTGCCGGCTCCCGAGGCAGTGTTATCTTCCCCGCGAACAACACCATCCTCAGCAGCACAACTCCGTCGACCGCCCCCACGCCACAGGCCACGGCAACAACACCAAACACGATGCTGAGCTCCGTTGGACCCTCGAAGTCGCGCATGTCAAGGCGGTCGCTGTCACAGGCGCCGGTGTCCCTCCCGGTCCTGCCGTACACATCTGCCGAGTGGAGCAAGGCCGTCTCCGACGTCAAGAGACAGTATCTCAACCGCAAGTACCGCCCGTGCTCGATGCGATGCTGTGAGATTCTCGACAACCTCAAGGACACCGTAAGTGACAAGCATTCGTCTGAACATGAGATGCCGATCAGTCACGCTAACTATGCCGCCAGGGCAACATTGAGCCTGCGTATCTCATCTACCTGCACTTCTACGCCGCCAGCTCCTTCGAGATGCTCTCCCGTCCCCTAGGCGGCACGTCGCCTTACAAGACGAGACTCCTTCAGCAGGCCCGCGAGCACTACACCAAGGCCTCCGACCTTTCCAGGGCCGCGGACGAGACCATGTCCCGCTCCTCCCGCCCATCCTCGGCAGCAACCTCCAGCATGCACTCCCCCTCCAGCTCCATCTCCTCCCGCGCCTCATCCCGCACGTGGACGAACTCGACCGCCTTCTCCTCGCCCACGCCCTCTGTCTGCTCCGTCGAGGACGCCGTCAACAAGCTCTCCCAGGCCACGACGCCCCCGCAAAAGAAGCGCGTCACCTTCCTCGACTTCCCCGAGGAGCCCATGATCCGCCCGGACTCGCCCACCCTCGGCTTCGACGACTTCCTCTCCGCGCCCATGGAGCCCGAGCCGCGCTACCTCCCCGTCCTCCCCGAGGAGCCGGAACCCGCCGACGAGCAGCAGCAGCAGCAGCCCGATGAGCAGTTCCCCAAGCCCCCGACGCCGGAGCCCCTGACCGAGGACTGCGACGCCTTCGACTTCCTGCGCGAGCGCTCCGTCCACCGCTACTGCGGCCTCCTCTCCAGCCTGCGCTCCCAGATCTCGATCCACATCGCCGGCGTCGAGGAGCAGCTCGCCGCCCCGCCGCCCCAGGACGCTGCTCCCCCCTCTTCATTGCCCGTCAGGGCCGCCACCCCTGAACTCAACGACGAGCTGCGCAGCCTGGACATCAAGGCCCGCATCGAGAAGCTGCGCCAGAACAACTGGCAACGCCGCCGCTTCGATGTCGGCCGCTACGAGGCGCTGCGCGAGAGCGCCCTCGCCGAGCTGGAGTAAACGCCCTTCCGCCTTTATTCATTCCACGTTATGCAATGTTTTCCATTTCTGTCCAAATGATACCACCACCATCCAATCTTTTTTCCAATTTCTATTGATTATTTTCTCCACTGTACCATAATTCTATTTTCGAGCGATGTATCATCCATCCAGGTCTCACCCTCACAAAAGCATCTAGGAAGGAGTCGGGTTTCCGGAGGGACGGCGGCTTACAAAAAAGGAAAACCAAAAATGGCCGGAGGAACAACATTCTTTTCTTCTCATCCATCTCTACCGGTGTTTTTTTTTTTTTTTTTTTTTTTTTTTTAACTCTGGCGTACGTTGCATTGTATAGGCAGGCAAGGATCCGGCGCTGTGGCTAGAATTGCTGCTTCCCTCTCAGCAGTTCCATGCTGTTTTCCCTATTTTCTGTTTTTATCTTCCAGATATCCTTGTACAAACACCATACCGACGACTTGTTACGATCAACCAACCACCATACTTACTAGGTAGTCACCAGAGTTGGGCCTGAAAATGGGCTCCTCTGTCTTCAAGCAGTAGCTAGCAATGCCAACTTGCACAGTTAATCTTGAATATCTCACTGTCCCCCTCGTAATCATGTGAAGTATCAATTCGATGACGAGCTACCCGAAACGTGAGAGTGTCGTCCAAAAGCTGGAGCTTGGACTCACGCTCAGACGCTGTCATCTAAAGAGCTGCATCGGATGCTTTATGCCACGGAATCTTCTGTGCAGTTACGGCGTAGAATCTTTGTATAATTCCGCTGGTAGAAAATCGCAATAAGTAGACTGCTATCAACCAAATGATGTCTCGCTGCTTTTCATGTCCTCCCTGCCTCCTCCAGCAAAGAACGGAAAATCAAAGACGACTCAGATCTGGACTCTGCCCGGCCTGAAATGAACGGTGCGCGCGTACAAAAATAGCGCAACAAGACGAAGCAAACAAGAGCCTCGAAGCCGCTGTCGAACCGCCGTCAGACGGCTCGCTGTCTCAACCCAACCCGTGGTATCATCTTGGGTGCTCTACAGACCCATCCTCCTTTGCCCCCAACCAAGGGAAGTGCAGGGGCGGCCGGTGCATCTTAACCCTGGAAACTGCGTCTCCTGTGCTCCTTCTCCGCCTCCTCCTTCACCTTGAGGGTATCCTGCTGCTGCTTCATCTCGCGGACCTTGGCCAAGACAACCTCACGGAAAATGGCAGTCTTGATTGTCCTGGACAAGTTGCGCTTGTCGCCGCCTTCTGTGTGGTGACCCTTGGCCTGATCAGCGGCGCTGACGGCGTCGACCGGGAAATCAGAGTCATCCTTGTCGTCTTCCTGAGTCTTGAGCAACTCAATCCTGTTCGCGAGCTTGACCATCTCGACACCACGACGAAGCCTGGCCTTGGCCATGTAAGCCTTGATCTCAGGCAGCAAGTTGTGGTCGGTGGCGTTCTCTCCGCTGAGCCAGGGGTGACGCAGAGCCTCCTATGTTTCCTGTCAGTTTCTTCCGCCTCTGGGCGAGAGGACTTCAGTTGCCACATACCTCACTGGACCAACGCTTCACTGGCTCGGGCTGCAGCAGATGCAGGATGAAATCCTTGGCATCATCACTCACGTCTTTCCAGTATCGCTCGTGGAAGACCACTTGGGCGTTGCTGCATTCGTCGATGAGGTCCTGGAGGTTCTCAGACCTGAACGGCGAGTAACCGCAGAGAAGGGTGTATGTGATGACACCCATAGACCACATATCGACGGGCTTGCCATGACCCTTCTTCAGCATGACTTCGGGGGCGGCGTAGCCGAAGGAGCCAGCCATTGTCGTGAGGACTTCGTCCTTGCGGTCGAGCATCTTAGCGATGCCGAAATCGGCAAGAACGAGATCGGACTCAATGTCTCTGGTCAGGTAAAGCAGGTTCTCAGGTTTCAAGTCTGTCTCTTATGTTAGCCCAGCGAATGTCGCATAGCGGAGGAGTAAAGCCGACCTCTGTGAACGACGTTGTTCTGGTGCAGATAGTTGACGGCCTCAAGGACCTGTTTGATGGTCTGCGACGCATCCTTTTCCGTGAACTTTCCCTGCTCGCAAATACGGTCGAAAAGCTCTCCGCCAGTAGCCAATTCGGTTACGATGTAGTACTTGTCCTGCAGGGTATTGTCAGAGTCGAGTGTCCAGTACTGACACAGCGAGGCGCGGGGCTGCTTACACGCGACTCGAACCAGTCGACAAACTTGACGATGTGGGGGTGCTTGAGACGCTGGAGCATGTCGAGCTCATCGTACACCATTCTCTCATTGCCCTTGACGTTCTTCTTCAAGATGATCTTGACGGCGCACTTGCCGGTGGGACCGTCTGCCTCACGGACGATACCGTAGGTACCGGCACCAAGGGTGCGGCCGAAGCGATATTTCGCCCTGTGAAGGACGTTAGGATGTGGGTATACGGAGGGAATCGATTGACGGAATCGCACTTCTTATCATAGCTTTCAGGCTGACCCTGAAGTCTACTGAGCATGTTCGAGACTGGTATGCATTCAAAGGTCAGAATCGCTGGTCATTTGGGCCACATGTCTGACGCAATCTGCGTGCGACAATCTGTGGGAGAGCAGGCTTGGAGGGGCGCTCAAGGCGATCAGATCGTCCTGTCGCAGCCTGCCTCAAGCGGGCATGGAATAGCAGGACTCACAACTCATCTTGGGCGAAGATTGCGGGCAGGAACTAGTGGGAACAGTGATCGGTCGGTCGGACGAGACGCGGGGACGATAGGAGTGCTTCGAAGATGGCAGAGTTGAGCGGCGAGGAGACGGGTTAAAACAGGCGCTTCTGGGAGAGACCCTCGAGGCTGACAGAAAGAAGGAGGAAAATCGAGTAACCGTCGGATCAGGCTCGAACCCTACGCTGGCCAGAGGAGTAGACGAGATGCTGGATGGAGAACTTGGCTGGAGGGAAGGGGGGCGAGGGTGCCGTTGCCTGGTATTGGTGGTGCTGGTAGCTCCTGGGCTGAGGGGTGAAGTGGGGTAGTAGCGCGGGAAGTAAAAAGCAGTGGAGGATGTGATGGAGTGAGCTTCACAGGCCAGAAAAAAACAGCGGTCCTTGGGGGTCCCTTTCACCCTAAGAAACCGGTAGATACTAGGGTACGGGTATGGCAGGTAGGCAATCCTCGTTGATAAGATAGATGCTTCTCTGCTGGGCAGCAAAGGCGTGGGATGATGGTTTCACTGGCTGAGTAGCCAAGCCCGCAGTAAGAACTGAGACATCTCCTTTTGAGTAGGCTCTGAGTCTGGAGGCAGCCATACGGCACTTCAATCACCACATCACACAGGTTCATCGCAAGTGAAGGAGCAATTAGCAGCCAGGGGTCACGGCAAGACGGATGGAGTGAGCCTTGTGGGCTGGTGAGAATTAGAAGGATGCTCAGCCGCACAAGATGAGGGGCAGGAGGAGGGAAGCACGGACTTGGCCGTGATGAGCGGATTGCCTACAGGCGACAGGAAACTTGGCCAGGCCAGGCCTGCCTGCACATTTGACGGGGTCCTTGTGGGCCTTCGTATGCTGAACGAGAGTGGCCGGGTCGCCTTGAGGAGTTCGGGAGAGAAAACCACCACAGAGGGACACTGGATGGTGGTGTATTGTGGCTGGGGAGGCCGCTCTTCGCCCAATGACATTTCACAGCCACAGCAGTGAAGGACCATCCGACGGAGGAGGTGCCGTATGGGTCGTAAGGCTGGAAGCTAGCCCCATCGAGGCAATAAGAGTAAGATGGACTTTTCAGCAATGACATCTTTGGATGAAGGCAAGCAAGAGTCACCATCGGGCTCCCTCCATGATGTGAATCACACATCCACCAGCTCTGGACTGTGAGCCAGAGCCTACAGTGTCGTCCAAACAACTCCAGCCAGCAAAGCCACACAGCGACCCAGGTATCGCGTCTGATCATGAGGCCGATTCTCCTCCCCGCAGGTTGGCCATATGTCTGTCGACTTCATCAAGAATGGAAGGCTGCCTAGGTGCTAGGCAAGCTCCCCGTTGCAATCTGCATCTCAATCTGTGTTTCGGCCCCCACACGCGGGAAGTGCTGGCCGCAAAGGCGCTATGCCTCCCATGCCGAGTCATACTTTACCGAAGGCTCTTTCGCAGCTTCGCAGAAGTGTGTTGGGTACTTCAGCGCAAAGTCACCCGCCCTTTGACTTTTCGTCGACGGAGGTGCAAGACAAAACACTTGCTCTGTGCGAAAGGGACGTCCCGCCAGTTTAACTTGACGATGCTGGTTGCTCGCCTCTTCGTCACATGTTTATTTGGCCCAGGTCCCCTGCTTGAGCATGTGCGTGACGTAATAAGACGAATGGACTGAGTCTGTTACAAACATGAGGTATCTCTATGATGGACTCTATCCGTCGTCTGCCAGAGCATGCGTGGGTAAATTGTCAGACGGACGGCGGGTCATGAAGCATGTTGCATAGGTGTGTATGTTGTTCAGACACCTCGTTCTCTTACGATGAGGGTTCAAAGAACAGAAACGGTCGCTACACGCGAGCGCTTCCGCTCAAATGAATGTTTCGACTCATGGGCACTCGACGCGGCGATCAGATGCACAGCTCCAGAGTTGGCCCGGTGGTTTGGAGATGTTTGGAACTGAATTGGTTTGGCCACTGACGGAGCAGCACTGTCAATGACTCCACCCGGAGCGTGGGTGTGCACCAGTGCTACCCAGCAATGAATGAAGTGTCCGGGGAGTGGGGTGCTGTCCGCGCATCGGTCGACATGCATGAACAGTGATGCAGCCGCCGACCTTCTCCGCTAGCTGGATGGATGTAGCAAACACAAGCAAATAACTTACCAAGGTAGCCAGCGAATTGACTCTGCCCGCAGCGTCAACAAACGACTCTCAGACCTCGAGGGCTGCTACAGGTAGCTTACTTACCTAGGCAGTCTTAGGTAAGTGCCGTCTCCATTTCCTTCTACTCTAAACGCGCCTGCCCTTCCATCCTTGCCGCACATGGCATGTACATCGGCTGGCGGAACTCGGCCGACCCCAAAGCCTCAGCACTTTGACGTTCTGTGTTAATCCCACTTCACTTCATCTTCTTCCTCTCGCTCGACTGGCTCTGTTGTCGAACTACTTCACACTTGCACTCCTCAAGACGGCTCCGAATCCAGGGCCAGACCTGACCAACCTGTCCCAGTTCGGGTCGGTGCAGCCCGCATTCCCGCACTCACTTTTTCGGAGGTGCTACCTAGGTCGTCTCTCTTTTTTGCTGTTCTCGGCGGGAAACACCGAAATCGTGGGGTCCAACTGGGCAGCCCCTCCAACAAGCCCTCCAGCGGCCAGCATCCAACCCGTGCCCGTCGCGCTGTCGACTGCCACTCTTCCGTCGCCTGGCGCCGTCACCTTTTCTCTCTCGGACACTGCTTTGATTCGCCTTCCTTCCTTCGCGACATTCTGGTCTGCCCTGGTTTCGTCGGCTTTGCGCTTCAAAATGGCCTCAAGCTTTGCATCCAAGCGACTGGCTAAAGAGCTTTCCAAGGTTGGTTTCCTATCGAAGCACCACGATCCAACCTTGGGCTTCTTTTCAGCTGCTTGCGCCGTGCGAATGAATTCGGCTGACATTTATTACAGCTCAATACCGGTCTACCGCCTGGCATCGACCTCATATCCGCCGACAACTTCGAGGAGTGGCACATGGATATTAGGGTCCTCGACGACAATCCACTGTATCTCAACGAGGTCTACAGACTCAAGTTTAAATTCTCCCAACAGTATCCTATTGGTATGCGCCCTTCGTGCGCCCTTGCCTTGTTTCAAGGTGGCCTAGCTGACCAACTCCTCAGAACCTCCGGAGGTCACGTTCGTGAAAACAACCGAGCGACCGATCCCAATGCATCCCCACATATATTCCAACGGCATTATCTGCCTGGACCTTCTCGGAAACCAGGGCTGGAGTCCCGTACAAAACGTAGAGAGTGTCTGCATGAGCATACAAAGCATGTTGACCGGAAACGAGAAGAATGAGCGACCCGCTGGTGATGACGAGTTCGTGCGGAGCAACCGCCTCCGACCAAGAGACATTGACTTCTACTACCATGACAACACCGTTTGATGAACGATGGCGTCTTGTGTAGTGGAGTCTTACGGCGTTTGGATTTGGCTTGGGATATCTGGGACGGCTGATTGACTGTTTGGGTCGGTCGTCTGCGCGAAGTAGAAGAAATATACCAGCGTGGTGTTTGGCCTTCTTCAATCTTCATGGAGCGCCATCAGAGCGGGAGAGGGCGAAAGAGGGCACTCGGAAATATTACTCGCAAAGACAGAGCGGGAGTAGCACATGGCGCCCGCGATGATATGTCGCGGTTTGGACAGCAGTAGGTTAGCCATTCAAGCGGAATGGGCCTCTACTGTGATTTACACATGAGATGGCGGGTTTTCCCCGTAGAGAATAAAGAAGCAATAGGAAAAGCCATACAGGATACAAGCAGGTCTCCTCTGCTTGCAGCTTGCTGCACCTTGTTCAAAATGCAACTGGGGATCTGTGATCGCCGTCGTTTTTGCATTTCCACTTGAGACGAGGCACCCGACCCCAAGGGCGGGCCTCAAAGGTACCTCAGGCCTTTACCTCGCTGTGGCTGCCCCGCTAGAACACTTCGATAAGCCCGCACTGAACGGGTGCATCTTGAGACCCGATAGCGCAACATGGGCAATCATGCGCCGCAGTTGCCTCCTGAAGCCCCGCTGACGCAACACGATGAGTTACGTGGATGCCCCGTGCTGCTCAGCCCACGTCCGATCTATCTAATCTCGTGCCGGTACAGCTCCAGAGCTCGCTACCCGCCTAGCTTCTTCTCCGGCAACACTTCACTCAGCGAGCAGCGGTCAGTCTGCAGCTGCCACCAACAACCAGCTCCCAAACGCATGGAGAGCTCAAAATGGCCCCTCGAGCTAGCTTCAATACGGATCAGATAAAGGACAAAGCTAGAAAGGACCTCCTTTACCTGCTCGAGGCTGTAAGTAAGGCATTTCAGAGCGCTTGATTGCATGCCGTCTCCGAGCTAACCCGCCGACGCAACCAGGTCCGTGGAAAGAAGAACCTCATCCTTGAGCGCAGCTTAGCCGGCCCCATCGGCACTATTGTGAAGGTCGCAACGCTTCAGGAGTACGGCGTCGACAAGTTCTTTTTCCTTGAGAACCAGAACGCCGACACCAGTCAGCGAAATGTCATCTTCATAGCTCGCGGCGAATGCGCCCGTCATGCGCAAACGATAGCAGGTTAGCGAATCCCACGCTCCGTTACCATACCATACACAGAAAGTCACTGTATCAAGCACGATATCTCTCGTCGTAACCGATCAAGGGTCGACCTTCACTTGCCAAACTCATGTCTCGGCTGGCAGTCGCTGCAGTTGTACTGACATCCTGACAGAGCAGATCCGACGGCTACAACGTGAAAGTCAGACTGGCCACGACTTTCACATTTTCTGGGTGCCCCGACGGACGCTCGTATCAGATAAACTTCTCGAAGAAGCCGGCGTCCTTGGAGATGTCAACATCTCGGAGCTCCCCCTCTACTTCTTCCCGCTGGAGAAAGACGTTCTCTCACTAGAACTAGACGACTCGTTCCGCGATCTCTACCTGTCGAAAGATGTCACCCCATCATTCCTCCTCGCCAAGGCTCTGATGGAAATCCAACAGAATCATGGCTTGTTCCCGCGTATAATTGGTAAAGGCGATAACGCGAAACGAGTAGCCGAGCTCCTCGCTCGCATGCGACAAGAAATCCTCGCCGGCGAAGACGCGAGCGAAGCGACGAGAGCCGGCCTCACACCGAGCACCTTGACCGAAAGCGTTATCATCATCGACCGCGAGGTTGACTTTGTTACTCCTCTCCTCACCCAACTGACATACGAGGGACTCATTGACGAAGTGTTCGGCATTCAAAACAACCAGGCCGAGGTCGATACTACCGTAGTTGGCGCCCCATCGCAGTCATCAACGGCCAGCGCTCAAGCGAGGAAACGTAAAATCCTGCTGGATTCCTCCGACAAGCTCTACGAACAGCTCCGGGACACCAACTTCGCAATTGTTGGAAGCCTGTTGAACAAGGTTGCTCGCCGACTGCAAAACCTGCAAAAGGACTACGAGGGACGAAACAGTCAAAAGTCTATTGCCGAGCTGAAAGACTTCGTCAGCAAACTGCCTGGCTACCAGGCCGAGCAACAGAGCTTGAGGATTCACACGGGCTTAGCAGAGGAAATTATCAAGTACACAAGAACAGACCAGTTCAAAGGCCTGCTGGAGGCCCAACAGAACCTAGCTGCTGGAGCGGATCCATCCACTCAGTTCGAGGCCATAGAAGAGCTGATCGCACGCGACACACCCTTGCCGGAGGTTTTGCGGCTGCTTTGCATCTATTCATGTATATCTGGCGGAATCAAGCCCAAGGAATTCGACCAGTTCCGGCGCCTGATTCTGGAAGGATACGGGTATCAGCACATCTTGACCCTAAACAACTTGGAGAAGCTCCAATTGTTCTTGTCACGCTCGTCGCCATTGGCAGAGATGATTCCAATGACTGGAGCGACAGGCAGCAACACAGGAACGAAGACCAACTACGCTTATCTTCGGAAGCTCCTGCGACTCATTGTTGACGAAGTCAAGGAAGACGACCCGAACGATATCGCTTATGTGTACAGCGGGTACGCACCGCTCTCGGTTCGACTCGTCCAATGCGTCCTGCAAAAGCAGTACCTGCTCCAAGTCACCCGAGGAAACGGCGCAAGCGGTGCAACAGGATCATCTGCTGCACAAGGCTGGCATGGGTTCGATGAAGCCGTGAAGCATGTGCGCGGGCAGACGTTTTATGAACTGCAAAAGGGCGAAGAAAAGGCCGTCAAGGCTCGCGCGCTCCTCTCCGGAGGAACCGAGAAGCAGACGGTATTTGTGGTGTTCGTTGGAGGCATCACCTTTACAGAGATCGCTGCTCTGCGGTTCATTGCGAAGCAGGAAGAAGGTATGTGCCATGCCGAGTCCACTCTCTAATTGAGTCGCAAACTAACTTGAGTGTGAACGCAGCACGAAGGAACATCGTCATCTGCACGACGTCGATCATTAGCGGAGACCGAATGATGGACGCGGCCATCGAGAAGGAATCGTTTGCTAGAGACAACGTCAAACCTGCCAGTCCGAGCCAGTGAGGCGGACCAGCTACACAGAGGCCCCCAGCCTTTGGGAGTTACAGTCTGAAGCGGGCAACGGCGCTTTATGGCAACACCTGACAGGTGGGAGGTAGCATTGCAAATTAATTAATGAGAAATTTCCATGTGAAGATATGTTGAAGAAGTTCATGAATTTAGACCGCTCCTACTCTTGATGTCATGCAATGACGGGCTCCCGCTTTGTGCATTCACAGGGGCGGGTGGCTCGTGAGGAGCGGGCAGCTGCGACCGAGTCAGGACGGTCACGTGGCTGCCATCGAAACATTGTGGGGCGAACCTCCCCGTCGCTGGCGCTTTACCTCAGTATTCGGGTGCGGGAACCGACACTCTCTCACGCTGCAACTCATGTATCTGACGAGTGCGCCCTCATGCATAAAGCCTTGTCTCCTTCAACAGTGTTGTCTAGAACAATAGATCAGTCCCATGCACCTCACGTGGGAGTCCTACGACTCGACATACCCAGTATCGGGACGAATCAATTCAACATCAGGGACAGTGCGGCCGGGGTGGTGGCGTCTCCGCAGTCAAGGTCGGTACCTCAGATATTGTCTCCTCTTATATCGGCTGCTGGCAGGTATGAGAACTCAAATCAGCTAACAATTTTCAATTAGAACGACTATCCAGGTGCACCTGAGAGACCGTATCATGGTGTCGACTTAGAACTAAACTGTCACATCAACCCCGAACGGGACCACAGGCCGAGCAAGCAATTTCTCATCGCTGACGACTCGCCTCCATTCATACATATCAACTCCTCATCCCCGAGTCCAGTTCGAGTCGACGATCGAAACATGAGAACAAGTTTGCGACCTCGTGTTAAGCAGGCATCTGGATTTGGAAAGGGATCATTGATGGCTTTCTCGAGCCAGGACTCACACATATCAGACTTGCCGCCTTCAAGGGCCAATGCTCCCTTAGATCGTATATCGGCAAAGAACCTTTCAGACTCAACTTCGTCTTCATCAAGCCGTCTATCTTCAGAGGCCGTGTCAGAAATTGCCCCAGAAATCGTAGTCTGGACGGAAGACATGGACCTCGATGACACGAGCCAAGACGAGGCAGAGCCCTCGCCTACGTTCGAGTCCAATCATGAGTAGGTGGATTTTTGTTCTCCTTCTTGACCGACATGCTTAGCGGTGCGTGGTCTGAGCCAAGCGTCGGGTCGCTGACGTACAGACAGGACACCAATGGAAGATGATGCCACGTCAGATACCCATCAATTACAACTACCCGAAGTCCCTCATGAGTCGTTCGAGTCGCCCACTGAGAATCTCTCTGATAGGCAATCGGAGCTATCGTCGGCGCCACCGTCCGTTTCTAGTAAGGCAACAACCCCAGTAGACCTCGACGGGCCTCCAGAACAATCTCTACCATCGACAGAGATTGAAACCCCTCCCGTTCGGGAAACTCCGCGACGGTCGTTCGATGTCAAACCAAGATCGTCTGTCCCATCAAACCTCTCAGCCTATGAATACGCGACCTTATGCATCGAGGCAGCCGAATCCTCACGGCTAAATCCTTACGCTCTGCATGAGGAGGAATATCAGATGCTGCGGCAACATATTAGTCACGTTCAAGTGACAACGTACCTCAACATCAGAAACGGCATTCTTCGACTATGGTACAGTAACCCACGGGTTGCAGTAACGAGGAATGAGGCAGTTGGATGCGCTAGCGCCCGATGGTTTAACGCGGCAAGCGTCTGTTACGACTGGCTTTTGCGACGAGGCTACATCAACTTCGGATGCGTTGAGTTCCCGGAGACGAAAAAAGACGATGAGCAAATGACTGACGCAGAATATCGCCCGAAGAGAAGGAGAATAGTCGTAATTGGAGCTGGCATGTCAGGCTTAGGGTGCGCAAGGCATCTGGATGGCCTCGTCCAACAGTATTCGGAACAATTTGGTGCCCTGGGAGAAGCACCTCCAGAAATCATCGTCCTCGAAGGTCGCGGCCGTATTGGTGGGAGAGTCTATTCGAGGGAATTCAAGTCGAAGCCGAAGACTCCGCTTCCTGATTTCGTTGACAAGAGACATACTGCTGAGATGGGCGGTATGATCATCACAGGATTCCATCGTGGCAATCCAATGAACATTCTTGTACGCGGCCAACTGAGCCTGCCTTACCGTGCCTTGCGATCAGCGACAACCATTTACGACTCGAACGGCAAGCCCGTAGACCATACGAGGGATACTCTAGTTGAGGAGCTGTACAATGACTGTCTAGACCGCGTGAGCGAGTTCAAATGGAAAACGCAACCCTCGAAACGCATCGAGGGCAATCGGGACGCGGTCAATGAGGGGCGGGATGCCAACAGTGATGGGCACAGGACAATCGCTCAAGCTGAGGAAGAAGCTGCGGCTCTCCCACACGCCCCTCCCGTGTCTCAGCAGAATGTGCCTGAGAGAGTCAACATGGTGCCCGTATCCTCTGATAAGCTGACTGGGCGCGTCCATACCCAGCCTGGAACACCGGGAATCCTCAAAGCAGGCGAGAAGGCAAAGGCCATGGGGTGGACTCTCAAGAACGGGTTATCAAATGAGGCCAACATCGATCTCGGCAATGCTACTCGCATGCCCGACGCGACGCTTGGCACAATATTTGACGAAGCTGTTGTTCAGTATCGCAACATCATTGATCTGACATCACAGGACCACCGCTTGCTTAATTGGCATGTCGCCAACCTCGAATACAGCAATGCTACGGACATGTACCATCTTAGTCTGGGTGGCTGGGACATTGATGCTGGTAATGAGTTTGAAGGCGATCATACGATGATCGTGGGTGGATATCAGAGCGTTCCCCGGGGCCTCCTGCATTGTCCTACGCCTCTGGACGTTCGTACTAGGTCGCCCGTTGACAAGATTGTCTACAGCCTTGAGGAGAATGGTCGTGCGAATGTTCACTGCGAAGATGGAGAAACCGTGGAGGCTGACTACGTTATCTCGACCATACCTCTGGGTGTCCTAAAGCAGGGCAACGTCACCTTTGAACCGCCTTTGCCAGAATGGAAGAGCGAAGCCATCAATCGCATTGGGTACGGCGTGTTAAACAAAGTGGTCCTGGTTTACGAAGAACCATTCTGGGATACCCAGAGACACATCTTTGGCGTTTTGCGAGATGCAACGAACCGTCACAGCGTCAATCAGCGCGACTACAACTCACAGCGTGGACGCATGTTCCAGTGGTTCAATGTAACCCAGACAACGGGCCTCCCCTGTCTTGTTGCGTTGATGGCGGGCGAGGCTGGCTTTGACACCCAATACAATAGCAATGACAACCTCATTGCTGAGGCGACGGGAGTTCTGCGGAGCATCTTTGGTGCCAAGGTGCCTCACCCCGTCGAAGCCATTGTCACAAGATGGTCAGCGGATAGGTTTGCCCGAGGAAGCTACTCCTCAGCAGGTCCGGATATGCAACCGGGAGATTACGACGCCATGGCTCGTCCCATGGGCAATTTATTCTTCGCTGGAGAGCACACGATAGGAACACATCCAGCCACCGTTCATGGAGCCTACCTATCCGGTCTGCGAGCCGCGTCCGAGGCCCTGGAGTCGATGCTTGGGCCAATTGACGTGCCAACGCCCTTAGTTCTTTCCAAGGAAAGCATCTCAAATAAACGAAAGGAGATGGACAGGCCCAAGGACCCCGAAGAAGCCCACAGAGAAGCCTACGAGCTCGCCACCTGGGAGTACATCAGGTCTCAGATTGGCGAACGGCCCGAGCAACCCCGCAAAGCAGCGGCGAACGCTTATGTGCTCTTTAGCAAGGCCATATTCGAAATTGCGCGGCAAAAGTGCGATGCCGAGCGATCCCACAAGAAGAAGGCTGCTCCGAATGAAGTGCGGACCATGACTTCCAAGATGTGGAAGGCTACTCCCCTTGAGGAGAGAAAGCCATTTGAGGATAAAGCCACTGAAATGAAGGCGGAATATGCAGACGCTGTCAAAGTATACGAGGAGAAGTCGGCGCAGTGGGAAAAGGATTACGTCGAGCACGAGAAGACATATCACGCGGAGCACCCTTTCCTACCCTTGCACCAGGCCAATGGAGATGAGTCCAACAGAGAGGGAAGCGCGAATAAGTATCGCCGAACCAAGCATGTCAGCTATGCCGAAAGTGACGGCAGCGATATGGAGTTCTGATTGCGGAGCTGGCGCATTGGCCTGTGTATTTCACTGCGAAAGCATGGGACAGGCTCAGGTGCTAGAGGCGAATTGCTCGGGCGGGCTACGGTGCTTTTTTGTTTTCGGTTTTCTGTTTTCTTGCGAAACGGGTGCATGGCAGTATGCATCCTAGGGTTCGTGGTTATCCGGCGTTGAGAGGGAAATCATGCATACCCAGTGTTTCTTCACTTTGGCCTACTCCGCATCGAGGGAGACGGGGTTATTCATACAATAGTAATTAGCCCTTGTAAATTATTCCCCCGTCGTACATAGCAATCAACTGCATCATGAGCACGATCGTGGAACGGGGCGTGAAGTGTTTTTGAAACAGCAGGTGAAAGAATTCCCATCCATGTTCTAGATCAGGATGTATTCGCGAGGATTTGTTACACTGACGAGGGCAATAGCCGCCCTAGGTAGCTTGATACAAAGGGAAGAGAGGTAGGAGTCATCTCTATCTGATGTTTTTTTCGCTTCCAACAGTTTACATGTCCGCGGAGGCAGTGGCACCAGTGATAATCTCGACCAGCTCTCCGGTAATGACGGCTTGACGGGTACGGTTGAAGAGAATCTGGTACTTGCTGATCATGTCACCAGCGTTCTTGGAGGCGTTCTGTGTGTAGTGTCAGTGAGCTGCAGGGATGCGATGAGGGGCTGGATATATGACGTACGTCCATGGCGTTGCGACGGGCAGAGATCTCGCAGGCGTGACCCTCAGCCAGAGCCCAGTAGATGGAGTTGGCAAGAGCGTACTCGCGGAGGTTGGGGATGAGCTCCTCGTCGACCTCAAAGGCGGAGAAGTTGGCTACGGGACGGTCAGGTTGCTATTACATCACGGTACTAAGTGGTCGGGAGGCATACGGGAAGAGAGGATGGCCTCCTCGGAAAATGCCTCAACAACGGTGGGCTCGTACGCCGTGGCGTTAAGGAACTTGTTGTAGAGGATCTTGATGGAGGAGTAGTCGCCCTCGAGCTGGACGACCTGGTCGGCGATGGCCTGGGCATCGGCGAAGGTGGGGACGTCCTTGCCGACGCCGGCGAAGCTGAGCTGGATGTCCTTGGAGTTGGTGCGCTGGAGCTGGGACTTGCACTTCTCGCCGAGGATGACGAGGTCGGCAGTGGCACCCTTCTCGAGGAACTCGCGGCGGATGTAGCGGGACAGACCGGAGTGAATACCACCACAGAGACCCTTGTCGGAGGAGCAGACGATGATGAGCTCCTTCTTGCCGTCACCCTCGAGGGGCTTGGTCTCGGCAGAGTCGAAGACCTGGTTCGAGGTCGATCCGTAGACACGGGAGTCGGTCATGGCCCTCTGAGCGCGGTTGAGCTTGGTGGAGGCGACGATCTTCATGGTCTTGGTAATCTTCTCGATGTTGCGGATGGACTTGAGGCGGCCTTCGATCTCACGCAGGGTCGCGAAGGTGGCAGCGGTGCTGGGCGCGCTGGCCGTGACTCTAGATGAGCGAAACCGCAATCAGCAATTAAACTTTCTCTCTCCATTTTATTCTTTCGCAATCGGGGTATCGGTCGCAAGAATTTCGTTTTCGATGCCGCGTGTCCTCCTCGATCGATGGTTGGTCGTCGTCGAAACCGAAAAAACCACAACCCCTTCGTTTCCCTTCCTCCGATTTTCCGAGCTCAACAAAGTGTGGATTCCGACTTACCGCGAGGGAGCCGCAGCCGCAGCTCGCAGAGCTGGTCTCGCCGCCCGGGAAAGCATTGTGAATGTTGGAGATTAAGGAGATCGAGGCTCTGCCGTTGTGGAGATCAATTGATCACGACCGCTTTCGAGACCAATTGATGTTGCTGGCGGTGCGTCGGGGATGCGAGATTGGTAGTTCGAGCAGTTTTCCTGTCCCGAGCATTCTTCGCACCCGGCTCTCTCCACTCCACGGTTGTTCGGTTGCCGGTTAAACTCTGGCGCCGCTCAGCCACATTGGATTGGATTGACTGAAAGTGGAGGTGTCCTGTCCCAGCCGGGTTCCATCTCCCAGCCACATCGTCGGTCTTTCCCTTTTTCCCATACCTTACTTAACTAGGTAGTCGTAAGCAACTAACCAGATCCTTCCTTTTACCGGGTTTTCCAAAACTCTCGCTGGAAGGTGCCGTAGAACCATTCCCACCCTCCAAGTCTCTCTCTTTCCCTCGATCCCTCGTGAAAAATTCGACCTCCCGCGCCTTCCTCAATTGACAGACGTGGGCCATCCCCTGCGTCTTATTTAGCTCGTGGCGGCCATTCATTCCATCCGTCTTTTGCCTCTACATCTACGCGATTCTCCCGCGCGGATCGGCTTCTACAACTTTTTCCGCTCCACAAGGCCCCGGTTTTGGACTTTGCGATTCAGATCTTACTTAACCGTCCATAAACGTCGCGAACCGAGAGCTTTAACTATGAGCAGCTCCGACGACGACATGCCTCTTGCGAGGTCCAAAGGACAAGGTAAGTGCGCTAAGTGATTTAGACTCGTCTTTTTGCGCTTTCGGACGCCTCACCCTTCGCGCCTTGCCGTCCTTTGACGTGTCACTTTTTTTTTTCACTCGTCGCCTGCCCAGCGCCAGCCTCAGCCTGACTCGTCGCGTCCCCCAACTCGGCTTCGGCAACTCGAGAAACCTTAGCCTTTTTTTCTAACTTCATCGTTCACAGTCTCCTCCGCCAAAATCTCAAAAGCCGTTGACAGAGACATGGATCGCACCGCATCCAAAGCTAGGGCTGCCCCGCCCGGTCTCTCCATTCGAAATGGTCCCGTCGACGACGAGATGGACGTCGATGGCCCTTCCACCAACGGATCGAAGCGAAAGTCACGGTCGTCATTGCCCAAGATCAACTACAAGGATGAATCCGAAGAAAGCGACGACGATGTTCCCATGGTAGGTTACACATGGCAGGCAACAGGTGGCGGAGTCCGAGGCTGACACCAGATTCAGGCCAAGCGACAAAAGACAAAGCAGAAGCCAGTGGACTCGGATTCCGACGATGAACCTCTCACGGCAAGAAGAGGCAAGAACCTGCCTCCTTCCTACAAGGAGACAGCCTTGCCAGACTCATCCGACGACGACCAGCCCCTAGGTGCCAAGCTTGCGAAGAAGAAGGCCGATATCGAGAAGGCAGCCGCGAAAGAGGCTCGCAACATTCGTGCCAACGAGTCCAAGACAAAGAAGGCAACCCCGAAGAAGGCCATCAAGGATGAGTCTGACGATGAGCCTCTCGCAAAGTCAGCCACGAAGAAGCGTCAATCGAACGGTGCTGCTAAGAAGACCAATGGCATCAAGGCCGAGTCCGATTCCGATGAGCCCATCGCAGCCAAGGGCAAGAAGGCCGCAGCTAAACCGGCGGCCAAGGGCAAGGCTGCTGCACCTGCGAAGGGCAAGGCGGCTGCAAAGGCCAAGCAGGAAAGTGAGGCACCCGAGGACGAGGAGGGAGAGGAGTACGAGTGGTGGAATGCGCCAAAGAAAGAGGATGACAGCCAGAAATGGACGACTCTTGAACACAACGGCGTTCTTTTCCCACCCGAATATCAGGCACTTCCCAAGAACGTCAAGCTGCACTATGACGGCAAGCCAGTCAACCTGCCCATCGAAGCCGAGGAGGTTGCCTGGTATTTCGGCTCTATGCTCTCATCGAAGCACAACGTTGAGAACCCGGTTTTCCAGAAGAACTTTTTCGAAGACTTCAAGCAGGTTCTGAAGGAGTCCGGTAAGCCTGCAACGGACAAGCAGGGCAACAAGGTCGACATCAAGGATTTCTCCAAGATGGATTTCAACGCGATGTTTCAGTACTCTGAGCAACAAAGTGCGGCTCGGAAAAACCGAACTGCTGCGGAGAAGAAGGCTGCGAAGGCCGAGAAGGACGAATTAGAAGAGCCTTTCATGTACTGCAAGTGGGATGGACGCAAGGAGAAGGTTGGAAACTTCCGTGTCGAACCCCCCAGTCTTTTCCGTGGCCGTGGAGAGCATCCGAAGACCGGAAAGTTCAAGAGGAGAGTGTATCCCGAGCAGGTCACCATCAATATTGGCAAGGATGCCAAGGTCCCGGAAGCTCCCAAGGGCCACAAGTGGAAGGCCGTCGTTCACGACAATAAGGCCACCTGGCTGGCAATGTGGCAGGAAAACATCAACGGCGCGTACAAGTACGTCATGCTTGGTGCTGCCAGCGCCATCAAGGGCCAGAGCGATATGAAGAAGTTCGAGAAGGCTCGTGAGCTGAAAAAGCACATCGACAGAATTCGCAGAGACTACACCAGAGACCTGAAGAGCGAGGTAATGGCTGACCGTCAGAGGGCTACGGCCGTTTATCTGATCGACAAGTTTGCTCTCAGAGCAGGTAACGAGAAGGACTCTGAAAATGAGGCCGAGACCGTCGGTTGCTGCTCTCTCAAGTACGAGCACATCACCCTGCGGGAGCCCAATACTGTGATTTTCGATTTCCTCGGAAAGGACAGTATTCGATTCTACGATGAGGTCACGGTCGAGAAGCAAGTCTTCAAGAACCTCAAGCTCTTCAAGAAGGCCCCCAAGGCTGACGGCGACGACATTTTCGACCGCCTGACGACAACTCAGCTCAACAACCACCTGAAGAACTACATGCCCGGTCTCACGGCGAAGGTCTTCCGTACCTACAACGCCTCCTTCACCATGTCAACTCTCTTGAAGAAGCTCAAGGTCGAGAACCTGACGATCCCCGAGAAGGTCAAGCTTTACAACGACTGCAACCGTGAGGTCGCCATTCTTTGCAACCACAAGCGCACTGTTGGTGCTGCTCATGAAGCTCAGATGGAGAAGCTTGGCGATCGCATCAAGGGTCTTCGTTACCAGCAATGGCGCACGAAGCTGATGATGCTGGATGTCGAGCCCAAGACTAAGAAGAAGAAGGGTGCTGACTTCTTTGCTCGACCCGAGGAGCTGGATGATGAGTGGGTTTTGGAGCACCAGAAGTTCCTGGTGGAAGAGCAGCGCACAAAGATCACCAAGAAATTCCAGAAGGACAACGAGAAGCGTGCTGCTGATGGCGAGAAGCCTTTCCCCGAGAAGGAGCTTAAGGAGCGCCTCAAGGCTGCCGACGAGCTTGCCGCCAAGTTCAAGAAGGAGAACAAGTCGAAGAAGGTTGAGGCTGAGGGCCGCAGTCCTACAGTCGAGAAGCTCGATGAGCAAGTTAAGAAGATCGATGAGAGGATCAAAGCCTTGGAGCTCCAAGCTGCCGACCGCGACGGCAACAAGGAGGTTGCTCTGAGCACCAGTAAGATCGTAAGTTGTTTGCACGACTTGGAAAGGAGGTCCAATCGCTAACATAATGCGCAGAACTACATCGACCCTCGTCTCACTGTGGTCTTCTCCAAGAAGTTCGATGTGCCCATTGAGAAGTTCTTCTCCAAGACGCTTCGTGAGAAGTTCAGCTGGGCCATCAAGTCTGTCGAAGACGAGGACTGGGAGTTCTGATCTTTCTGCCGCGACGCTCAAGTGGGAAATTTTCAACCACCCGAGGCAGAATCTTTTGTATTTGTTTGTACCAAAAGCATTTCATTTTAGCATTTCGACACCGGGCACCAGAGTCCACAAAAGTCCGAAACAGGGCAACAGACGCCACGGATTTCTTTAGGCGTTGGGCTTTCGGGGAGGCAGGAGAGCATATACCGGAGGGATGGCACAGTGATGCAACGCATGCATACAGCGAGAGACGACCGCAAGAGTTATACGGAGCCATTGCTCAAGACACGGTGGCTTGGAGACCGCCGTCCGCTCATTCTTGCTATAGAGCCAGATACACCCACAGCGAGCTAGATTACTCCAGTAGCTAATTAAACTTACCAATTCAATAATGCAGAGTTTCGCTTATGTGGTTGTCGTCTGCTCGGCCTGTATTCAGAAATTCAGCCCTTTATCGTCGAGAAGGTCCCGCCTCGTTTTCTCTTGTTGTTGCAGTCAATTGGTTATGAAACTACTCTTCAACTGAGGACGATAAAGACGACACCGACGGTAGTGACGATAGCAAAGTATGGCTACCCTCAAGGCCAATACGAGAGCACATGGCAACAGTATTACATTCCCAGCTTCAAGTAGTAGTGAGCGGATTCACATTTGTGAACAGGCCAAAAGTTCTGGCAAACCTATTCATGCCAAAAGGGATCCTGAGATGTAAAAATCAAAGGGTCAACGACGTTGGCCTGATTCGAACAGACGCTCCCGAAGGAACAAGATTTCTAGTCTTGCGCATTAGACCACTCTGCCACAACGCCGCTTGTGGCATTTGGGCCACTAATTGAGTATTGAGAAACTCACACCGTGCCCCACCATTTGGCACGCCCACCTGCGCTCACAGTTTCCATTGCAGGTCATGGTATTCACCCCTTCGAAGCAGTGGTGGTGGTCTTGTCGCCAATTGATTCATTGGTTGTGTATATTACACTGCGTCTATCATCATATGTACATCCAACCTTCTGTTGTATCTCGTTTCGTCCGTGACGACCCAATGCAAAAACGCCGTAGTATGCGACCTCCCAGGTTGGGCCTTTTGCGCCCGTATTCTAGATATTTATGTCTCCCAAGCCCTCGTGCGTAGGTATCCATTACAGTTCATTAAAAAAACAAATGTTCGACGCGCCTCCTGCGGGTGGTGTCATGAACTTCACCGCCCAATGAGAGCGACAACACCAAGAACAAACGACGCCAACACCATAAGCTGCGGCCGCACTGAGTTACCGGTATCGGGTACAATCTTGCCCTCCGAGGTCATGCGCCATCCGTCAGGAACCGAACCACCCGTAGGCCTCGCGCTCGCAACCCAAGGCCAACCGGTCTGCGTCAGCGTGGCGGACGCGTCGGCGCCGATGCCGCCAACGGGGACCGTCGGGGAGGAGCCCGTCTCGGCGGCGGCGCTGGCGGTGATTGTGAGGGTGCTCGCGCCGTTCAGGTTCCCATTGACCTGGCCGTCGACGGCCTGGATGGAGCCCCAGTTGCCCGAGGTGTCGGTGTACTTGTACTCCTTGCCGGTGGAGTAGTCCGTGATGGAGATGTCCTTGACGACCATGTGGAAAGGGCCCTTGGTGAAGTCCGTCGGGCCGCGCGCCCAGTCGATGGTGCCGGCGGCGTTGGCGGGGTCGCCGCCGGACCAGGCGCCGAACTTGACCTGCATGGGCGACTGGGGGTACTGGTTCGTGTCGGCCTCGGCCTCGGTGAGGGTGCGGACGACGGTGCCGTCGACAGTGAAGACGATGCGCTCCGAGGTCCAGTCGATGACGTACTTGATGAACTTTTCCTGGTTGTTGTCCGTCTTGTGAAACTGGCCGCGGTTGTAGGTCGTCACGTCGCCCTTGCCGAAGTAGTTGGACTGCACCTCGGTCGGGTCCGCGCCGAGCCACTCCAGGTCGATCTCGTCGAGGGTGTCGGACTGCAGGACGAGCGAGGAGACGATTCCCGCGCCGGTGGCGGCCTTGAGGGTGATTTCGACGCGGCCGAACATGATGTAGAAGAGGGACATGAGCTGGGGTGCTTGTCCGGAGGCGGCGACCGTGAAGGTAACGCCGTCGGAGCCGTAGGTCGGGTTTCCGGACGAGGCGAAAGAGTTGACGGCCCCTTGTGTGAAGTCGACGTGGATGGCCATGCCGAGGGCCGTATCAGCGGGACATGATGCTTGAGGGAAACGTTAGATTGGGTGACTTTGAGGCGTTTTCTTGTGGGACAACTTGACTTACTTGACTGGAGGGGGTTGCACGACGAATATGTCTGGGCTGATGTTGTCGCCAGCACCGCCGTTGCGGCTGCTGCTACTCTTCCTGAGAAGAGCATTGTGTAGAAATGTGTGAGGTGTCACAGAACCGCGTCTGTTCCCAGCGAGGAGAGAAGCTTCCTTGAGGCGAGAAGGAAACAAAGAAGCTCCCTCACTCTGTCACTTGAAGAGATTCTCTCGAGTTGAACCACCGACAGAATGGATGCCCAGCCAAGACGTTAGGAGGAATTGGCGACGTCACAGGGAAGGCGGGCCAGGATCCGTGTAAGCCCGTGACACGTCGGACTCGGTTGGTACGACGGTGAAGAGTACGGTATGAATGGACGGGCGGAAAAGCAAAAGGAGCAGCAGCACATGTACGTGTGCATGCCGCGATGGAACGGGCAGCGGTGAATGGGTTATATGGGCGACATGGTCTTCAACACCTGTCCAGCCACTGGCAGGTGCAGTAGCGTCATCAGGCCGTGCAAGGCTCTTTGCTTTTGCGCCCAACCCATGTCGACGTAGCATATGTGTGCCATGGCCGGTGGGGGTGGGATTGTCCGAGATTGAAGGACGCGAAGGGTGAAAAAATCAAGATCTTGGCTTGTTATTCACTCTGGCAGGACGTAGGCCGTTTGAATGGCCTTGTTCCTCGGGGCCCTTGGGGCGCGAGGATGGGTATTGTTTGCGCCCATGTTCGTTGTCTGGTTAACTCGGATTGGCTCCCCGGGAGAGAAAAGTTGCGACGAGGGGGTTGGGAGGGGCGGTGATTGGTTGGATGGGTGGCATAAATCGGGTGGCTGGTGAAGACGGGTGGCTGGGGCCGCGCAAAATCCTTGGCGCTGGACCCGTCGACTCGGTGCGATGGACCCTGCCCTGCCTGCCCTGTTCCAATAGACGGGGACCCGAAGGGATGCCATCGACTTCTGAGATCCTCTTTGCGTCTCGACTGGGTGGTGCCAGTGTCCGGGGTTCATGACGCGTGCGTACGTCGATGGAGATGTGTCTCGGACAGGAGCACACGCGGCTACTGGTGACAATTCGTCGACAGTGCCGGGAGCCGATGATAGGTATGGTTTTTTGTCAAGATGCTGGCAGGTTGGGTCCTGTGAACCTGACAGCAGCCGCAGGCCCCCTTTGAGATTTGTAAACCTGAGCCGGTACGACTTGCGACGAAGCCAAGTGAGTTTACGCAAATAGATAAGGCCATGACTGTTTTTGAGAATCTCTTCTGTAGCTTTGACCGCCGCCAGTTCAAGCGCAAACGTCAAAGCCGCTAGCGCCTCGTTAGTTGACGTTACTCCAGGTTTACAACCTCCGCTTACATAGTATATTCATCAGTCTTCGGATCTGGCTGTCCCTGCCATCAGCTTCAGGTGAGTGGGTGCCGACACAAGCGGTCCGGATGGAGCCCGGCAAACAAACCTTCAAGCAAGGCCCACCCGGAGCCGAACAGCCGGACATTGACCACCTTTGTCCCCCGACCTCCACCTCCGGCATCGCCCAATCCTTCCCGCAGAGTTAGTGGTCTCCTCGACCTCTCACGCGCCCAAATGTCCCCAATTAGCAACCCCCTCACAGGCGGGCGGCGGTCAGGGACCCCTAATTACCTAAAAATTACCGGCGAATAGTAGCACAATGCGGGGGCATGGGTAGCTGCGGGTAGCTGCGGGCTGCCCCACCAACTGTCATCACCCGCTCATTGCTGAGTGTCAGAAACGCCTTATGCTCCTTTATCTCGACAGCTACGGATAACACACGACCGTCACACCCTCTTCCTAATCGTGGCATTGATTCTCTTGAGACATGCCAACACATCTTGGAACTTACCAAACTTTCATAAACACAATTGCTCGAAATTGAAAATCACCATGTACTCCAGGGCCGCCCGCCGAGGCCTCAATGGCTCCCTTTCACGGGCCTCACGTCCCTTATCAGCCTCCCCGTCATCTCAACTTACAGACCTCCGGCTCCGGAGCATGGCCCCTGTTGCTGCCCCCGTGACACACGTCTCCTCCTCTCGACGGCCTTTCAACTCGAAATCTGGCGATAGGTCAGTCGCAGATGCAGTCCCGGTCGAGAGGCAAGCCCATTTTGAGAAGCGCCAGGAGCCTTCGCCCTTCGATGGCGTCCGGGAACGGAGGCGCAAGGCCGGCAAGCTGATAGCAGGCGTCGCCGCGGCTTCGGATAGTGACATGTTCAAGGCACCTGTATTGCAAACCTCCTGTCCCAATCTCACATTCAAGCGTAATACTGACCTTATTCGCAGGCGGTGGGCAAACCCAAAGCAAAGAGATGGGATAGTGAGCACTACCTCCCTTGCCCACAGTGAGCCCCTCACTCACAACCTCTCCAGGTCACCTCTCAGCAGAGTCTCTATCACGGCACCCCTGCTCCCTGAAGCAGGCGGCCCGCCACCTCAAGAAGCCGGGCCTCATCTCCCTCGGCGGCGGCCTGCCGTCGAGCGCCTACTTCCCCATCGCCGAGCTCTCCCTCCGCGTCCCCACGGCCCCGCACTTCTCCGAGGCGGAGACCATCTCCTCGGGCCAGGTCCTCACCGTCGGCAAGTACGACACCCGCGACCCGGAGAAGGACGCCGAGTACGACCTCTCCATCGCGCTCAACTACACCCAGTCCACCGGCTCCGCGCAGATGATGCGCTTCGTCACTGAGCACACCGAGCTCGTGTACAACCCGCCCTACGCCGACTGGCAGTGCTGCCAGACCGTCGGCAGCACCGGCGCCCTCGAGCAGACGCTGCGCATGTTCTGCGACAAGGACCGGAACGACAGCGTCCTGACCGAGGAGTACAGCTTCTCCACCGCCCTCGAGACCATCGCCCCGCTCGGCGTCAAGGCCGTCGGCGTGCCCATCGACGCGGAGGGCCTCCTCCCGGAGGCCATGGACGAGATCCTCACGAACTGGGACCCGGCCGCCCGCGACGGCCGCAGGAAACCGCACCTGCTCTACACCGTGCCTTCAGGCCAGAACCCCACCGGCGCGACGCAGTCCGCCGCCCGCCGCAAGGCCATCTACGCCGTCGCCCAGAAGCACGACATCTACATCATCGAGGACGAGCCGTACTACTTCCTCCAGATGCAGCCCTACACCGGCCCCGATGCCCCCGCGGCCCCGCCCCCGGCGTCCGTCGACGAGTTCCTCAAGACCCTCATCCCGTCCCTGCTGAGCATGGACACCGACGGCCGCGTGCTGCGCATGGATTCCTTCTCCAAGGTCCTCGTGCCCGGGTCGCGGCTCGGATGGGTGACGGCGTCGGCCCAGGTCATCGAGCGCTACATCCGCCACGCCGAGGTCGCGAACCAGGGCCCCGCGGGCCTCTCGCAGATTGCGGTCTGGAAGCTTCTCGACGATACCTGGGGCCACGAGGGATATCTGCAGTGGCTGATGAACCTGCGCATGGAGTACACCAAGCGCCGCGACTGGCTGCTCGCCGCGTGCGAGAAGCACCTGCCAAAGGACGTCGTCAGCTGGACGCCGCCTGCCGCCGGCATGTTTGTGAGTTACCTTTCCCCTGCCCCTGTGTGAAGATTCGCAGAGAACAAGAAGCTGACTCCGATCTGTAGTTGTGGCTTACGGTAGACCAATCCCGTCACCCCGACGTCTCCTCGCGCCCTCTCCTTGAGATCGAGGAGGAGATCTTCGACTCTTGCATCGACAAGGGTGTCCTCTGCGCCAGAGGCTCCTGGTTCCGCACCGAGCAGGACACGCCGTTGAAGGACCTCTTCTTCCGCGCCACGTTCGCCTCGGCCAGCGAGGAGGACATGGACAAGGCTATCCAGCGTCTGGGCGCCGCCATCCGGGAGAGTTTCCGTCTTTGAAGCGTTTTGTTTCCTTCTTTGAAGCGTTTTGTTTCCTCATTGCACTTTGCGGTTTGACTTAGGTTTGGATTTTCAAAGCATACGGCTGAGTAGATGAGCATTTGGGTTTTGCATAGGCACGGACGGGTTATGAACACTGTATCCAGCGGTGTGACGGTCGGCAGTAAAGTTGGTCGAGGATGGGTAGCATGAGACACGCAGATGGTAGCAGACTAAGAGAGAATGTCAACGAGAGGACCATTCCCTCGTCAAGCATATATACAACGACCGATTCTTCCGCTATTCCTCTGCGAAGTGCGCGCCGCCCCAAGGAAAATTCCCGCCGTACTAATGCCAAGGCATCCTAATCACAGTACGCTTCCCAACACCTATTCGAGTAAGGCTGCCTGATATGCAGTCAGCCCATGGGAAGTAGGCCAATCATTGTGCCTCCCATATCTCCCCGCTATACCAATCAGGCTACCCAAACGACACCATCCTGTTCGTTTGGTTGCCAAGCACGCTGACCCCTTGGCGCGAGGGTTCTGCTTCACGGCCATGATAAGGCTACGCTTATTTCAACCTCTCGCCCATCCTATCCTGGATCTGCCCATTTCTTATTACACCACGTAAAATAATAGATCGTGAGACCCGTCCTTCCAATAAGTCCTCCCGTGCTTCCGATTCATCTACCCACACCTTACTCGTTCTTGCCCTTGTAGAAAGCGACCTTGACTCCTTCGCCAGGCTGAAGCACAATCTCCGCCTTCAGTAGGGGCTTCCCGCCATCGATCTCGTCCATGAAGCTCTCCACACGCTCGAATCTCTGGAACAGCCTGCACAGGGTGTACCCCATCTCCGTCAACGCAAACTGCTGCCCGATGCAGATTCTCGGCCCGCCGTTGAAGGGAACGTATGTCCACGGCTTCGGCTGCCAGTGATACCACCGCTCAGGCGAGAACTCGTTCGGGTGCGCAAACTTCTCGGAGACTGGCGGGTACAGGTCCTCGCGTCGCTGCATCAGCAACGTCGAGTATCCGATCGGCGTGTCCTTGCACACGGCCAGCGGCAAGGTACCGTCCGGTCCGCCGCCGACAGGCAGCGTCGTGTCCTTGAGCGCCAGGCGCACGTTGAAGGGGACCACGGGATACAGACGCAGCGTCTCGTTCATGACGTTCTGCAGGTACTTCATGCTCTTCAGGTCGGCGTACGTCGGCTCGCGGTTGAGCCCGACCTGCTCAATGATCTCAGCCCGTAGCTTGCGTACGACCTCCGGGTGACGGCCCAGCTCGTAGATTGTCCACGACAACGTTGAGGCAGTGGTGTCGCGGCCGGCGAGCAAGACGGCGACGAGCTGGTCGCGAAGGACGGTGCGGTCGCGGGTGAAGCTGGCGAGTTCGTGGAGGAAGGTGTACCCCTGGTCGGATTTCGACTTGGAGGCGAGCTCCTCGGGGGAGAGGCGCAGCGCGCGCTCGATGAACTTGTTGACGAAGCCGTTGATCACCTTGAGACCCGCGCGGAAGGTGAAGAGGGGGACGAAAGGCTTGAGTTTGGCGGCGCGAGCGAGGATGTTCTGGACTCGCTGGACTTCGTTGAAGGCCTCAGCGAACTCTTGCTTGATGGTCCTGGACTGGTGTAAGTCTTTGGGCAGTCAATAAGCTAATAATGCAGGAACCTACGTGAGAGACTTGACATCCTCGCCCAACAGGAAGTCCGTTGCTACGTCGAGGGTGTAGCGGAAGAACAGTTCCGAAATGTCCATCACCTTTCCATCGGCATCCATGTTGACCACCTGGTCCTCGCCGTCGAGAGCCCCGCCGTTGGCGATGGTCTTGAACAGCGTCTGGATGTGCGCTTCGAAGCATTGCAAGTCGCTAACGCGGTCCTTTACGAACTGCGGGCGGATGAGCTGTCTACTGGCGTGCCACTGGTCGCCGTCGGTGGTGAAGATGCTGTCGCCCAAGAACTCGTGCCACTCCCGGTGGAACGGCTCGCCCTTGCCGTAGTCGGAGAACTGCGTCGCGAGAATGGCCTTGATGTTCTCCGGCTCGGCGGTGAAGACGATGCGCAAGCCCAGGATTCTCTTCTCACCAGTCCATCCCTTGACCTTGGAGAGCATGTCCAGCCAAAAGTCGACGTTTTTGTGCGACATGGCGCCGCGAACGGCCTTGAAAACGAAGTCGATGCCTGGGAAGTGTCAGTGTCATCGACCTTTTCTTGGCAGGCTGAATGCCATCCTCAACCTTGTATCTCGTTGCTGAACATCCCGAACGGGCGTAACAGAAAAGAGTACCTACCACCGGGGAGATGGGCATTGAGCGACTGTCCGCGCGTGCCGGGCGCCAGACGGCGGAGGCGTATGGACTCATCGAAGCGTTTGACGGCGACCCATAACCACCATGCTACAACGGCAAAGACGATGACGGATTTGACGGTGATGTACTCGAGCACTACCTCGACCAAGCCCATGATGACAGGCGGATAGTACCAAATCTCTAGGATGTATGGTTTGGCGGCGAACTAGGCTGATATCGAGAAACAGAGTCTCATCCACGGACGAAATGGGACCGTGTGGTGTCTCGGAAGGAATCAAGCAACGGCGTCTGTAAGCTGACTGTGAAGAATGGTACGGGAGAAGATGTGCTGCAGTCTGCTCAGC
The DNA here is from genome assembly GCF_026319265.1 of Colletotrichum chrysophilum. NCBI lineage: Eukaryota > Fungi > Ascomycota > Sordariomycetes > Glomerellales > Glomerellaceae > Colletotrichum > Colletotrichum chrysophilum. The sequence continues at coordinate 168,571 of NW_026517357.1, read as the reverse complement.
GCTGTGAAAGGCAACAAAAAGAGTCAGGCCGCCCGAGTGAATTGAGAATAAGAAAATTGGGTATATGATATCACGAGGGACGGGAACGGAATCGGGATGAATTTCCAGGCCGCACAGGAAGGGGGGATAGAGACAAAAGGGAAAACGTCTGATATATGGGCGCAAGCTAAGAGGATCAACGGCAGAGGGTAGGTGTGTATCGAATAAGCTAAAAAGCTGAAATGCAAGCAGCCCAGCAGGTCCAGAGACTTACCTTATTCGATCCCCGCTTGAGGCCTGGTCCCTGTTCCGCACTTGGAGTTCGGTTGCGTTATCCTCGGAACGCGGGTAGAGACGCTACCAAAGCAGGACAGGGCAGGGCACTTCTGCTAGGTAAATGAAGGGCAGATTATTGGTCTTTTGTGTTGTTGTAGACTTGAAGAATGGGCCCAGAAGAGGACCCAGAAGCAGCTATCCATCGCTCGGCGGGCAGCTAGAGCTACCTTGGAGCAATTGGAAATCGAATCATGGGGTGCCCACCCACCGTCGTTGTCCGTCCGCCGAAACACTTGCCCTTCTGCGTGTTAGCGGCCGTGTGAAGCCACATGGCAGGGTAGGTACCTGGGCCACCACTGCGTCTCTGCTTTTGTTCTCCCTCGCGTCTCGTCTTGCCCATGTGTTCTGCTCCCCTTTGCGCCGACGCTGTGCGCTGAATGTATCACGGGGTGGGTAGAATTGGTGGTGCGTCCGCTCTGCACGTACATTGCATCGCCTTGCCCTGTCTTGTGCTGATCTGCACGGCATACTTACATGCGAGGCGGTGTACTTTTCCCTGACGCTACCGTAGACCACGCGCGAGACAGCGGTGGCCGCTTAGTTACACAAGGGCTCTGTTTCGTCAGTGAAGATATCACACTGGGCAGTGTGTTCCCGACGTCCGTATCCCTGGGAATGGTCTCAGAGAGGCGGTACCGAGGACGACATTGCGGAGAGGGAAAGGACCCCGGGTAGACGTCAACGCCGTCGGGGACGGAGTTGGAGAGTGATTGGAGGACTGGAGAGCCGCGGGGAGCCGTTCTCCTAGGGCTTGACCTTGTTCGCAAAGGAACCCCTCCAATGTGATAACGCATGTCTTGTCGTGTTTGCTCGTCTGGGCGCCAGAATCAAGCGACGCCGGGCCAGCAAACGGGCAAAACGGCCAATGAAGCAGCAGCGAGAAACGCGAGGGGGTTGCAAGGTCTGCAAGGTACATGCCTTTGCCGAGGTGCAACGAGTTGTGTCGACGGGCATGTGGTGGGCTTTACGAACGAACCTTCCAAGCAGTTGCAGATGGGATGCTCTTTTGCAACAGAACGAGACAAGTAATTGGACGGAAGGCGAGCTGGAAACCAAAGATCCAATTCGAAGCTTCGGTTCTGGGGTGGCAGAGATGGACAGTGCGCGTACTGTCATTCACTACGTCTGGTCAATTCGTTAAAGGCATCTTCCCACCGACACTGGAGGCTTGGAGACTGAGGTGGCCCGAGAGAGACAGCGCCTAAGGCATCGCAATGACAAGACTCAGCACTCTTATTAGCGGTATCCACACAGTACGAATAATCTGCCACCTCCACGATCTGAATACCCAGAAAGGGAATTTTGCTGCCGCCCACCCTGGTTCCCCCGCAATTGAAGCTCTGCCCTCCCCCGCTAGCAGCTCCGCCCCTCCCGGCCGGGTTGACGCCTCCGACCCATCCGCACCTACGGCGATGCGTGCGCCGCACTGCAGCATATCACTGCCGGACCATGTCGAAACAACTCGTCGTCTAAAACTGTTCGGGATTGGAGTCAAGAGATTCAGTCCGCCATGTTCACAGCTTGAAGCTTCCTCATCACCGTGCATCGTTCTTCCTGTGGACCCTTTCTTCGGGGCATGTACCTTGCTGTCGATCCGCTCGCACGAGACCCTTCTTGCACAACTCATGAGTCCAGCGCATCCTCCGAATGCGTTTTGACGGCATCGTTCTTCCGCGCGGCAACGTCCCGCAGGACCTCCGGACGAACCTTTGATCCGACGAGCAACGGGCAACGGGCAACGGGAGACGGGAGACGGGAGACGGGGGCGGCGCGAGTCACACTGGAGGGACCGCCTCTACAACGTTCCGCATCGAATGCTGATTAAGACTGCCAATATCTATCCTCTAGCGCCAACTCTGTTCGGTCATGAAAATGTATTTTCATTGGCCAGCGAGGTCGTAACGCGGCCTGCACTCTAGGTTCATGTCAAGACTAGGGTCGTGACTGTTGTGCAACTCGTCCGTGGAGTCAGTAAGCATCAGGCTCCAGACCCCTCATGCAATGGTGTAGGCGCATTCCGTTGCGTTTCCTTGAGTGCAGAATGTCATCTGCACCGGTTCCGACCTGACCCCGCGAGCAACCATTCGCTCTCTGAACTCGGCCAGCCTCGGTGCCGCGTCGTACTGGCTTCTGTTCTGCCCCGAGGCATCCTGCCGGCCTGACCACAGAACCTCTCCAGCCGCGCTGGCCCTGGGCCATAGAATGCCGTCGATGCTGACGGAATCGATCGACTCGCTCCACGCTGCCACCTCACCACCGAGCACCAACTTGGCCTGCGCTTCCGTCAGGTTCGCTCTGGGATCGTGTGAGTAGGCAAGTCGCCATCCCTTTGCCGGCGTGCACCAGTCGTTGAATGGGTAGAACTGCTCGAAAGCTGCCCCGTTATCAAAGTTCATCCAGTGGCCTCGCCCGCAGTCAAGATACTGTCAAGGTCAGTCAACAGTCCTTCAGTTGGCACTAAGACGGAATGAAACTTACCCAGAGGTTGTAGTTGCTGTCAATCACCTTGTGGCCCTGGCTCGTGAGGTTCTTTACAGCATCATTTCCCAGCCATGATTGGATGACTACGTCGTCGCCCAGAGTGATGTTCCATTCGAGCGCCATCTCCTCCCAAACGAACGGAACGAGGCCGTGCTTGCGAATTCGGGCGTGGTTCTTGTCCATGAACTTCTGCAAGAGCGGCTGCAGGATCTCGGTCGAGTTGGACTTGACACCGTCGTCCAGCATTGAATCATTCTTGTTCAACTCATCGCCCCCGGTATGGAAGTAGGCTGAGTACGGGTTTACTCTCGGCAGGAGGTCGTCAAACAGCTTGTCCAGGAAATCATCCACACGGGAGTCGTTCATCTTGAAAGCGCCACAAGGCGGCTCCAAGCACCACCACTGGTACGGCTTCTCGTTGTAAGCCACGATGAGCTCCGGGTATGCGAAAGATACTGAGCCAATGTGTCCGGGCATGTCGATCTCGATGATGGGCTCGATTCCGCGGTGAACTGCGTACTCTTGAATCTTCGCCAGGTCCGCGGGGGTATATGAGAGACCCTTTTGGTAAGCACCTTTGGCGGACAGATCAGGCATCGCTGGGATGTCAAGTGGCCACGACTGTGAATCTGTGATGTGGATGTGAATGCGGTTGAGTTTGTTCCACGACATGGCGTCAATGACTCTCAAAACGTCCTCCACAGGATACCAGTTTCGAGCCACATCGATAAGAATTCCACGATGAGAGTAGACCGGTTCATCCTCGACGGAGATTGGCGCCAATGGAGTGTACCATGAAGTCCCGGAAGTGTGCTTGTAGAAAAGCTGCGAAAAGGTCTCGAGACCTCTAAGTACGCCGATCGAAGACTTGGCCTCGATGGTAGCCGCGCCGTCTTCCGTGATGTTGAGTGAGTACGACTCGTCGACCTCGCCGGCGAGAGGCTTGAATGCGCTCGCCTTGTCCTCGCCCGTTTGTGTGATCTTCAACGACGTAACCGCTTTCTTGTCCGCCGCATTGACATCGGGCTCGAATTGGCTATTCTTGGGGTGGAACTTCCATGGAACAAAGTTTTGCTGGAAAATTGCACCCATGGCCCGCGAAACGCCGCCTTGGACAATATCCTTGCTGTTGAAGGTCGAACCTGGGGCTGGGCTGTACCCGTAAGTGTAGGGAAGCTGCATGTTAAACAATTTCTCAGTATCCTGTGCTTTGTAATGGGAAGCAGAATTAGAACAAGGAAGCCAGCGTACAGATCCCCCATTGTATGTGATTTCCAGCGTTTGGCTGATGAACAGGGCATTCGAGCCGGTCGAGAGTTTCTTGGGTGCTGGCCAGACACTGGCGCTGACCTGGCTGAAGGCGAGAGATAGGGATACGAGGACGAGTGGGGGTAACATGATGGGCAGTGGGAATGAAAAGGGCGGGCAATGGTGGATATTAACGACAGAAAGAACCCCGGATAATCCGTTTATTGACCACCAGACTCTGGGTCAGAGCTGGTGTTTATAAAAACCCGTTGCACGAAGCAAAACTTGGCCCAGACCCTTTGGAGGTACGCTTCTTAGCCACCCACACAGCAGGCTGCGTCTCGTGCAACCTTGAGGTGCGGTGACCAAGAACCAGACGAAAAAGAAGATGGTCTGCGCCTCGTAGCTGGACAGAAATGCAGGCTGAGGCAAGACTGGTGGTTGGGAGCAAAACCAGACGAGCGGTAGCGTACTGTGATAGGCCGATTGGGGTTCACGTCGCAACGTTACGTCAAAGTTCAAGGTCGACTCCGGTCCGCTCGACAACCAGCGCTACTGCTGATGACGGAGGGGCTGAGAGCTTTTGTACGGGATCCTCGAGGATGGGGCCAGTCTGACGGGTGCTGAAAAAAGAAAATCGACAGTCCCTAGCAGGCAGACAAGAGGGTCTTATATCAGGCAAGGGCTGCAATCTGCAGGGCCGGGTAGGACGAATGGTACGATGCAATATGCTGATCTATCCCAGCGTCCGGCCGTGGTGATCCAGGACAGCCGGCTGGGGCGTGATTCGTTGTTTCCTCCGATGTACAAGGGGCATGCCTTCATCAGACTTCGAGGCACAGGGCGAACTGCAAAGTCATCGGCTGTGCGTGGACGCCAATGCCACGCCAGAGACTGACCGGTGGAGCAGAAAGCCGAAAAGTGCGAACTGCGGTCTGCGGGCTGGCGGTGGCCGGCGTTGGTTGATGTTCTGCAGGTGCGGAGACGTCAAAGAGCGTGTCTACTTAGTTGCATAGGTTAATCAAAAAGACACGATAAGTGATGAGCGACTAGAGGCAATGTGGTAGATGACAGAAAGTAGAGACGGCGGCCTGAGCTCTGGCGTTGGCGGCTTGGTACATGGAGCAGGACTATTGTGAGCAGCCATTGGGATCTTCATCCCATCTCGGAGGGGCGATGCAGGACGACAAGACAGGCAGAGAGGGGAAGAGCAAGGGAGCACCCACGCACCTCCCTCAGCAGTGAGGAGAAGAGAAGGCGGTGTTGGAAAATGGCGGCCAACCAAGAAACCAAGCAACCAAGAAACCAACGGGCAAAAGCGCAGCCAGCCGGCGTGGCGGCAGGGGGCGGGGAAACGGCACTACCGCTAGGGGGGCCAATCCAACTCTAATTGCCGGCCAATAAGTAGAAGGCCCGACGTGCAGGAGCTTCCTCCCGGCTCTGAAGAGAGGCAGAGGCAGAGGCAGATGCAGAGGCGGTCATGCATGAGGTGAGGTGAGGTGAGGTGAGGTAAGAGCGAAGAAGATGGCAGAGCAGCGCAGGGCAGACTCGCTTTCGCACCGCTCTCCGACAGTAGTTCTTCGGCACGGCGCTGAAGCTTCCCTCCTCGGAAGAAACACTGCAGGCAATGCAATGCAGGCACGCGAATCAGTTCGACGGCGAGGATAAAGTCCGACATTGGTGCTGGGCATTGTGGTCATTCGACACTTCGTAGCAACCATCCAAGAACACAAGATGGGCGGCCAAGCAAGAGGGTGACAGCCTGCATACAGGCATCGAGGATCTGCAACGTAAGACTCTTATCTCTCCTGATAGGTCAGCCTCAACAGTCTGCGCGAGTGTCGTCAGTGTATGCGCAAGATGGCCCTATCTATCTTGCCAGCCAGAGTTGGGACCTCAGCTGCAGCATGTCTCATCCAGTGCCTGCGCTGTAACATTTCATTGACAACGGTGAGGGTTGGCTTCTAGTTCGAGACGCTGGCCAACAATAGCTACAGTTGCTGAACAGGTGAGCTCGAAACTGACACCAGGTAAGACAAAAGACATCTAGACGCAGGTCGCAACTCGGGGCCTCAGGAAATAGCTAGAACGTGCCGACAAAGCATTTCGTGTTCGTAGGTTTTCGCCTGCAGGTCCCAAACACACCGCATATGGATTTGTCCACACCGTACAGTGGTCCCTAGCCCACGGAGAGAAAGGCCCTTCTTTGAGCCCTTAAAACCGCAACTTCCTTGAGTTCCCTGAGGCTGAAAACGGGTTTGTTGAAGCCTGGGAGAGCCGACTCTTTGCTTTGAAGAAGGATTTGTGGCTTTGTATGAGAGTCGAAGAACATGCGAGAATGTGGTTGAGCAAAGTGCCATTGCTTGGGAGACAGGCTGAGTGATTCATTCGCTGCTTACCTGAGGCACCTGAGGTAGGTACCTGCCTGTGCCTGCCTACCTCTGGAGCGAACCGTTGCGCTGATTAATGGGAAGTGGATCGCCACTTCACTCCCAGACCTCCGTCACCGCCAAAGGTCATTTATGAGTCACGTGCCTTGTTCTTCGGGTCTGTGCTCCTAACCAGTCAACCGCGAAAAACCTGGACTCTGACTTTGGAGCACCAGTTCACTACCTATCTCCAATCATCCATTCTTTTGTTGCGCCCAAAACCCTGCAACAACCTCAACACCTCTGCGGATTGCCGGCCTCTTATATACCCTTACCTCGGGCCTGAAGTTGCACTCGCGATCCCATCGTCCCTGCACCGAACTACCGCCTGGCGCTTCGTTGACGATTCCTACTGCTTGCCAACAACGCGTCTCTTGCCCTCTCTCGGTAGTCGCCCTTCAGATTCCCACATACCAAACCGCGACCGCATTCGAATCTCAACGCGACCCACGCCTCGTCGGCGATTTTCCAAAATGACGGTACAAGTCGTCCTCAACACCCCGCTGGCTGATGCGCTGAGCGCCGCCATTCAACCGAAGCTTGTCGAGGCTGGTTGGGCTTCCGACGACGCTGCGCTGGCCGAGTACATTATCCTCATGCTCGTCAACGGTCGCACGCAGGAGCAGATTGCTCACGAACTCGCGACCGATCTCCTTGGCCTCGATCCCGATGATCCCGCCTGCACCGATTTTGCGAGATGGCTATTTCAACAAGCAGAGTCACTTGACGCACAGCTGAATGGCAACCACACACAACAGGGTGGCGATGCCATGGCTGGCATGGGCGACCAGAATGTCGCGTCCGGCGAGATGGATACCGACATGGGTGCAGGCGATGCTAACGAATTTAACGCGTATGCCTCCCGTTCCCGTCAATATACCCGACTCCCGTCACTAACAGGATGCAGTCCTACTGGTCCCCGCTCAATGCGCAACGGCCCCAACGCCCGTGGAGGCGGACGCGAAAAGCGTATGCTTGGTCACATGTCAAAGGCCATGGACAGATCAACCGACTCAGTTCTCCACCGGACCCGCGGCAACGACAGAATCAACTCCCATGCTCGTGGCCCCCCTACGGGACCGCGAGGCGGCATGGGACGAGGTGGCCGGAACATGAACGGACGCGGGGTTAACATCCAGGCTGGTCTGAACGCGATGGCGGGAATGAACGGCCAGCAAGTACCACCTGGCATGAATGGCATGAACGGTGCCTGGGGAATGCCTCCTGGTATGCCCGGACAGCAGCCTACCCAGATGGATCTCATGGCGATGATGGAGCAACAAGCACAGATGATGAGCCAGCTTCAACAACAACTCATGAACCAATCTGGCGGCCGTGGCGGACGTCGTGATCGTGGCGGAAAGTCCCTGTTCGACCGGACCCAGAATCGCAACAACTTCAGGAACCGTCAAGGCAACGATAAGTCAGAGTCGGGAATGGCAGAGGGAGGGGCCGAGGGTGAGGATATGGAAATGGGACAATCGAAACGCGAGCCGCTCAACCCGGATGAGACGGTGTGCAAGTACAACCTTCACTGCACCAACAGGGAGTGCAAGTTCGCACACCAGTCTCCTGCGGCGCCACCTGGTACCACTGTCGACCTTAATGATGTCTGCACCTTTGGCGCTGCATGCAAGAACCGCAAGTGTGTCGGTCGCCATCCTTCACCCGCCACGAAACTTGCGCACCAGGGCGAGCAAGACTGCAAATTCTTCCCCAACTGCACAAACCCAAGGTGTCCTTTCAGGCATCCCGACATGCCTCTCTGCCGAAATGGCGCCGGCTGCACCACTGCGGGTTGCAAATTTACACATGTTAAGATCAAGTGTCGATTCAACCCTTGCAAGAACCCTCACTGCGTCTACACCCACGACGAAGGACAGCAAGGGGTCTTTAAGGACAAGGTCTGGACCGCGGAGGGCAACAGCCATGTCAGCGACCGTCAGTTCGTAGATGGCCAGGCTGAGACTGAGGTGATACTTCCCGAATCAGAGAACGCCGTCGGCCAAGAGCAAGGCAACGTTCAGGAGGTCATCAGTTAGAGGCTGTGTGAGGAGAGCCGATTCCGTGGTCCGGAACAGTGGGTAGGATGATTCGAAGCGGGTGGAAGGGAGAGGTCAGTCCCTCGAGACTGGCAAAGCGGGTATCTACAAAAAGAGGCCTTGGCTGGCCCGGAAAGGAGCAGCGACTTCTTGTATGATAATTGGACGATGATGTATGGCCAGAGCGGCAGGGCACAATCGGCAATCGGCGTTGCGGGTGCGATTATTCACATGTTCGTGTATAGAGATGGCTTTGGGCAAGCCGAATTACGTTCCAGCGGCCACCAAAATTGTGGTTGCTAGCAGCGTTGGGGCAAGTAATGCATTCGTTATGAGGCCTCACAGTCAGTCTTGAAATGCTTCGTGTTTTGTGTCCATGTCAACGGAGTTCTCTCCGATGTCCAGACCTCTTGTTCTTTCGGGTCTCGGGCGGGGCTTCATTCAGCCTTTGACGCGGACCACCTATTATGGCTGCGCATTTATGTAGCCACTTCATTTCCTTTGGGCTCGTTTATATCTTTGCTCTCGTCGTCCTTTTCGCCTCTCATGGTGATTTCCGCCGCCATATCTAACTATTGTGCCATTTTAAGCGCTAAGTGCCTAATACTTTGAACAGAGAAAATATAGTCTCGTAAACATAAGAAAGTTAGAGAGCGCCCTTCAATGAGATCGACAAAACCATAAAATATCCGATCAAGAAACTGACAGGATGCTAAAATCCATTCGTAAGGTGATGTTTGTGAAAGTGGCGGGTCCATGGAGCCCCTGGAGCTTCCCGGTCCCTAGCTCCGGAGCTGTGCGGTTAGCTGCAAGACCCCTGCCAAAATACTTTCTGTGTCGTGACGCCACTTTGTAACCAACAGCTTCCTCCCGCCAGCACTTTTTCTCTTTCCCTCTCTCATTTGTCCGAGCCATTGCCCCCCTCAATGGTCTCCAGAAGAGCCGATAATGCTTTCATGGCTCTATTAAGATCTTACCATTCTCAGCGCTTCTGCCGAGCGGCGCTCAGCGCCCGCAATGGCATCGCAAGGCCCCCGCGATTTTCGACGAGTGCTCTCCTCTCCGCTGCAAAGCCGGCCGACGCAAAGACGAAGGAGCAGAATAAGCCCGCATATGACGCCCGAAACGCTGTTCGCAACAGAATGGGTGTTCCGCAGGAAGTTGCCATCATCGGCTCTGGAATCACCGGCCTGACGACGGCACATTACCTCGCGAAATGGCTCCCGGAGACATCCCGCATCACCATCTACGACGCGGCGAACCGCACCGGCGGATGGATCAATACACAAACGCTCGACGTCAACGTAGACGGAAAAGGAGGCAAGGTGCGCTTCGAGCGTGGCCCGAGAACGCTGCGTGGCATGGGAAGGGACATATGGAAATTCGACGATCTCGTGTTCTGGGACCTCGTTTGTCACCCTTGCCCTGAGAAGTTGTCGCCAGCGCTGACCATGGCATGAAGCTCAGAGACCTAGAAATGGTTGAGTCATACCGTTCGAAGCTGCCGCTCAGTCGTTACATCTACTACGACGAACGACTGGTCAGCATGAGCCTGCAGGGCTACTGGAACGAGCCAATCTATAGCAGTGTCTTTAGCGGCGCCTTCCCAGGCTTTATCACCGCCATCAAACGACGTCTAAAGGCCCGCAAGGAACCACACCCTTCCGATATGTCTGTCGCCGAATTCGTTAAATTCGCCACGGGCAAGCCGCAGCTGGTGGACAACTTGGTATCAGCCATGATCCACGGCATATGGGGTGGCGACGCTGACAAGATCAGCATGCGCAGCTTCATGCCTGCCCAGTGGTGGAAGTTTTTCTACGAGCCCTCCAAAACCAGTTCGGACGAACATGCTCGAGAAAACCACAACCGCGTGTTGATGCCTCGCCAAGAGATGCATATTTTGCATACATTAGGTGCGGATGAACAGTTGAGATACTTCGTCGATTACACAAAGAAAGACGCTTTTGTGTATTTCAAGGACGGCTTGAGCAGCTTGCCAGATACGATCGAGAAAAAGCTTAGGTCCAGGAGCAACGTCACTTTCAAGTTGGGCGAGCCGGTCGTTGACCTTCGGTATAATGAAAGGCGTGACAAGGCTGCAGTAAGTGCCTCATCATCCCGACGAACTCCCGCAACAAACCCTCTGACACAGCCAGATCCTTACCAAGAAGTCTGGGGACTTTGCCTTTTACGACAAGGTCATTTCCACGACGACAAGCAACACCCTCTACAACATGACTTCCGGCGCGCTGCCCTCCCTTAAAGACTCGCCAAACGTCTCCATCATGGCCGTGAACCTGTGGTACCCCCAGCCAAGGCTGAACAAAAAACACCGCGGCGTTGGATACCTGGTCCCCCGCTCCGAGGAAAACAACCCCGAAGGCGTCCTCGGCGTCTTCTTCGACTCGGACGTTCTCGATGCGGCCCCGGCCCCAGGCGAACCCGAAGGCACCAAGCTCTTCGTCCTCCTGGGCGGCCACTACTGGAACGACAAGGCCCCTCCGACGACGGAAGAGGGCATCGAGATGGCCAAGTCCGTCCTCGAACGCCAGCTCGGCATCCCCGCCTCCACGCCCTGCTTCGCCATGGCGCACTTCGCAAAGGACTGCATCCCGCAGCACCACGTCGGTCACTGGCAGCGCATGGACCGCGCGAGCAGCGAGATCGAGTATGCCTTCAACCGCCGCGTCGCCGTCGCCGGCGGCTCGTACGGCCCCATCGGCGTTATGGGCGGCATGCGCGCCGGCTATGATTTGGCGTCGCACATTGCGCGTGTGTCCCTGGACCACGTGGGCGAGACGGGCCTGGGAGCGTACCAGGAACGCAAGCCTGAATTCTTCCTCTTCCACCGGGAGATGCTGCACAGGATCGGTCGCAATATTGCACGCGAAGCTTCGTGGTTTTACAGACAGTTTGGATAGAACCCCTCTATGCGCATACATAATCTAGACAGCAGTATTTTGGACTTTAAACAAGGCACTCCCGTCCTTGGGCGTGGCGTTCGACCTGTCCGTAGCTACGGACGTCAGGAGCATCACACCTGGTTGTAAATTATCTTGATAGATTTGGATCAATGGTGGCATGTGTACGTCAAAGTCAATAAGTTTACAAATTTTATTGGAGGTATCGATGCGACCGTCTATTTCGGTCGAGTCCGGCCGGCGTGCTACTCTTGAGGGCACGATAAGCCGCTGAATGCCATCACCTTCGCTATCCACGTTGCGTATACCCCGGGCCCCTTGGTATCACGATATGAATGGATGATGACTCTTGAAGAAAAGGAAGTAAAAAAAGAAGAAAAGGTATTTGAGACAGCAACCATGACACAGCAAACCCGTGCTGGCGTCCCATCTTAGTCGAGTACCAACGGCGCTTGCTTACTACCTGAGGTCCTGTTGCTCCCCTGACTGACGCTTGTAGGCTGCGTGCCGAATGATTGGTTTGCCGAAAAGGTCTGCCTGAATTGTGTCGCGGCGCCGTCCGATGATGGTGGCCCGTTGCCGCCCGTCGCGGCGTGGGTGCGGACTGCGTCGTCGAGTTTTGTAAGCAGATCCATGATGCTTGGCCCAGGCCTGGATGCCGCCGCGGTGGTGAGTCCCCTCCAGCCATCTCCGTGGGACTCCCAGATGCCCTTGAGAAGTTTGTTAAACTCCTCGTCGGGGCCGAAAGACTCGCCTCCCGTCACCCGCTGGACGTGGAACCACGACTCGTGGCGTCTTATCTTGCTTCTTACGTCAACGGAGAGCACCCGCGACTGCCCTGAAGGGCTTGTTAGTGTGTAGCGAATGGCAACCCAGTCAACGGCTCTTGGGAACACCTCGACGCGCCCTTGATTTGTAGATTCGAGAGCCTCCCACTTGGACTCGATGCTCTCAACCGTTTTCAGCACCGGTAACATTAACGGCATGTAGATAATGAGGGCTTTAAGCCCAGCCTGGGTGTTGACCATCGTTGTGAACAAGTCCAGCATTCGCAAATGCGGATTGCCCCTTTCTAAAGATATCCGGATATCGCTCCGGGCTAGGTCAAGAGTTGCCCGCCAACGGCGAGGCTTTGCTGTCGCGTCGCTCTCTCCCGGCATTGCGACATCGCCGTATGTGAAGATGACTTGGCGAAGACTCATTCTCTCGCATTTGAGAGAACCTCTTGCCTTGCTAATGGCTTCGAGGAAGCCAACGAGCCTGTCTATGGATTTGACGTGGCTTGTAAGAATGTCGAGGATAGGGTGTCCGACCGTCTGTCGAATGCGGAAGATAAATTCGCCCTTTCGAGGGCTGAAAGAAACGTCCCGATCAATCCGCCCCTTAAGCAGCGTGAACTTAGACCTGTCCTTCACCCTGATTATCGCGTCCACTACGGTGTTGATCTTGCAGTTGTCAATCACATCCACCGGTGAGGCACCCTTGTCATCTTTCCCGAGAGCCGCAGGAACCTGAGGTTGAAGCCCCTTGAACTTGATCTCGACATGGTTCTGGGCCCATGAGGGAGCGTATTTGTCTGATTCATCCGATGCGTCGTTGGCGCCGGAATGCCCACCGAGATGGCTGTGGCGTAGAATTTGTGACAGCTTGAGAAGAATTGATGGCATACGGACTTGTTGAGGCAAAGAATAGTTGGTCGATTCCCTCATCACATACTTGATCCTATTAGTATGCAAGTTTTGCAAATCGGTGACATGGCTAATCGTGCCAGTAACGAAGGTGGTCAGGTTGCTCCAGAATGAGTCGTCCAAGTCGGGTTGTCCATGGTTTAGTCGCAGTCGACAAGAAAACTTGATCGGGCGTGCTGGCGTGTTGCGGTCGCTATTCGAGTTAGCGTTTCACACTTCAAGTACGCGGCGGATCAGACTTACGTTTGTATCAACCACCACTCATCACCAGCAAGGCTCAAAGAGGCCATGACGTGCCAGTCCTCATCCAAACTTTGACGCTGCAAGAAGACGGTCTGGAATGCCTCCCTAGTCCGAATAAGTTGCTTGATATCTTCGTTTGAGAGTGGACTCTTGCAGGTCTTCCATCCAACGCTTCGCCCCCGGCGGTTGAACTCCTCCATAACGTAACCCCACCTGATGCTTTCGAGACAGACCACACCATCTTCTGCTGGATCCTTTTGGCCGTAGTTAAGCCGTGTCTCACCACTGAGTGTGTATTTGGTGTGAGGTTGAATTGCCGCGAAGCCAGTTACTGGTTCTACGACCAAGATAACATTTTCTCGTGGGCTCAGTTGCATGCTCAAGAACGATTCCACCGGCTCCTTCTTCGAGACCTTCAATGTCATCGATGATTCCCGGTTCGCGAAACGAGGGTATGACAGCAACTTGGAGTGAATCGATGAGAGAATATGCTCCACGTGCCTGGCGACCGCCGTCTTGAGCAGATCTTCTGCACAGAGGGTGTCGACATCAAACGGTAATAGAACGTCTTTGACCTCTTTGTTGTCCCGGTACCACCGCGCAACTAATCGACTCGACTGTTTCGGATCTAATTGGCCGTTTGTTTTCTTCGCACTGTTGACGGCTACCATGACCCAGCTCTTGGGCCCGTTTGGTCCGTATCTTGTGGTCCAGTACTGCAGGGCCAAAGCTCGGTTCAGGGGTTCCACCATTAAGGTTCCTGTCCACGTGCTTCGGCTCAGTTCGAGTGCCTGTCGCTTGAGCTCATTGATCTTGTGCGTGAGGACGAATTCGTGCAGGAACCTGTAGCAGCCTTCCAAACCGTCCTTGCCAAGGATTTCGTTGACTTGGCCTTCCAGGAATGATACCAGCCCATCAGACAGCTTTTTCGCAGACGGAGAGAATGCGAACCGAAAGTCGATGAACCAGAATTGCTTGGTGAAGTCCTCATCGGCAATGGTCAAATCTACCTCAAATTCGCCTTTAACCTTGAAAGTCACTCTGCCGGAGTGTATGCTGTAGGTCTTGAACTGATGCGGAATCTTGTCATAGTCATCCAGATTCAGGCGTAAAGAAAGCATGGTGTTCAGATCATCAATCCACTTCAACTGCTCCTCTGGTGTGAGAGGCGGCGGAGGTATGTACCCAGGCTACAAGTTGATGTCAGTGGGAGTACTCGCGTTTATAGTGGAAAGCTTACCTCTGGGACCCACGATGCCTCGCCAGTAGTGAGGACTTGCAAAGCGGTCTTCAAATCAGGATTCGGTAGTCTCGCGCCGTTGAGCCCTCTCTTGAGATCTATGAGCAGGTCTTGTGCATAGTCGTACAGCATCCTCTTAGAATCGATATGCGCCTTGATATCAATGAGCTTGCTGACAGCCTCTGCGTTCCTGCTCCAGTCCGTTATGACGAGAGCCTTGACCCATTTAGCGTGCGCATCTTGCGCAAACTTAAGCATCAACATCTTCTTTCGTTTGTTTCCTTCCGACATGTCGTCCGGTGCTTCATTGCCTTGGGGTGTGTTTCCGTTGACCGCCGGCGGTGCCCATTTTACGGCCGCCATCTCCATAATAACTTTCTGCAGGTCTTCGTGGGTTCGTTGCGCGAGTCGAGAAACAATCATGGACAGCGGTATGTACCCCTGGGTGATGTGCACGATCTCTTCGGGAAGGTCGTTCATTCTCGATTTTGGCTGCAAAGTTAGACCGGTGTTCATCTGCGATTGCTGCTTGCCTGAGTCGGCTGGCACCCCGTTCGCCAAATTGCTAGAGGCCTCGACGGGCGCCTTGCCCTTGTTCGGCGAGGGCTGACCGTCCATCGGTGTACCGTTGATGCCGTTCATTTTCAGATTCCTATCGTGGTTCGAATGTGTTCCATTCTGCCCTCCATTCTCCATGTTGACAACACCAGGCATCGGGGGAAGGCCTTTCCCTACGTCGCTGGCTGCCTCACGACCGTCCCCCTGAGAGTGGGATGCAGGACGCTTCGTGAACAACGTAGAATAACTTTGGTTCCGGTGGGCAGGTCGCCGCGAACAAGCGACCAAGTGACGTGAAAGACTGATCCCTCTCCACGGTGATTGTGAGATGGGACTCAATCATCGGCGCCAGATGCGCAAACAAGCAGCGTGGCGCAATCGCATCAACGAAGGGCACAGGTTCGGTAACCACGACGCGCTTCGAGAGGGAGTTCGATAGGAGACGGAAAGATCAATTCCGTAGAGGCAGGGGTGGTGTCGTGGAAACGCGATGAGGCAGCGTGATCTGGGGGGAAAGTCCCGGCAGCAATCGACGATCGGAGAGTCGCGGTTTCGGCGTCGCAGTGATGCTCGTGCGGAAGGCTGCGATCAATTCATGGGTCGGATTTCGATGTGTGCGGATATCGCAAAGCCGTGGTTGTCGGGTGCGCCGAGGAAACCGGCACTTGGTGATCGGCCGGCGGACAAATGGTGAGGGTGGTGCTGCGATGGAAGGAGAGTGCAACCAGCCAGAACAGCAAGGCAGGAGGTCTAGGTGCAGCCGAGCCTTGCTCTTTTTTCTCAGGCAACACCGACCTGGCCTGGCCAACCAGCCGACCTACGGTCCTTTCCTTTGCCTTACCTTATGTAACGTAGGACCTGACTCAGCAGTCTCCATTCGGGTACGTACCAGCTGTCTCTTTAATCTAGTGGTACCCTACAAGAGCGAGCTTCCTAGTCTCAGTCTTCGACTTTGTTTCCCAGCATGCCACAGGCCACGACCTCATGCGGCCAGCCGTCGCCATGAGCGAAGCGTCAAGAGACGACATGACCGATGCCTTCGACTAGATTCTGTACAATGGGTCGGAGGATACGTGGACTGGCGACGCCGGATGCATATGCTGCAGAAACCGGCTAAGTTCGTCGAGCTGCCCCAAATAATGACGTTTCTGTTAGCGTTTGGAACCCCCAATGACTCGCTGGTCTTCCAAACTGGAGCTTCCTTCTCACTGCCCGAGGTGTCAAGTCAAGAATCACACTGTTATTCGGCGCATTCCTCCCTCATATGGGCTGCAACTCAGCGAACGTCAGCGGTTAAACGTGGGAAACGTAAATCTCATTGATTTTCTATCCTTCCTAACACGGCCAAGCAAAGCGAAGAAATTCCATCTTCCAACCAGTGCCCACCCTTAGGGTGTTCCCTCTGGCTTCCCTTGTTTATGTCTTCTTGGTGAATCTATGCCCTCCCTTCGATGGATATAATACGTTGCGCTCGCGTCTAAGGCGGCGCTGGGGATATCGCGGATGCAGTGGCCGAGGCGTGCGTTCTTTTGGAATTGGTGGTAAGATAGGGGTTGCTCAGCTGCTCAAAGACATCATTTAGAATCAATTCTTCTTCTATGTAAATAGCTACGCTAATGCGCGCGACATGACTTACAACTTGTTGGGAGCCTGAGCCGAGGTAGTGGGCCACTGGTAGCCAGCCGCATCACTGAACTTGTAGCCGTAAGAAGAGGTGAAGTCATCCAGCACAGCAGGGCCGCGGGAACCTGCAAGCATATTAGCAACAAAGCCAGGATGTGATTAACAGCACAAAGACTCACCATAGGGGTACTCCATGGGGATGATCTCCTTGTTGTCGTCAAGGTAGTGCAGAAGAGGAGTGAAGATTCTCCAGCTGGCGTCAAGCTCGTCGTCACGGACGAAGTTGGAGTGGTCGCCCTTGAGGCAGTCCAGGATGAGAGACTCGTAGGCCTCGGGGATCTTCAGGTCGGAGAAACGGCGGCGGTAGGTAAGGTCGAGCTCGGTGACGACAGTCTGCATGCTCAGGCCGGGCAGCTTGGAGTTCATCTTGACGTAGACACTCTCGTTGGGCTGAATGCGCATGACAAGCTCGTTTCTGGGAATGTCCTTAAAGATACCAGAGGTGACGTCCTTGAATTGGATGCGGATCTCGGTCTTCTGCTCGTTGAGGGCCTTTCCGGCCTTCATGATGAAGGGGACACCATCCCAGCGCTCGTTCTTGATGTAGGCAACCATGGCGCAGAAGGTCGGGCATCTAGAGTCCTTGGGGACAGTGTCGTCCTCCTTGTACGAGGGCTTGCTGCCGTCCAGGGACTTTCCGTACTGGCCAATGATGACATTCTTGGGCTCAATCGCGGGCATGGCACGGAGGACGCGGACCTTCTCGTCACGGATGTCCTCAGAGGCGAAAGAAATGGGGCGCTCCATGGCGAGCAGGGTCAGGACCTGGAGCAAGTGGTTCTGCATGACATCGCGGATGATGCCAAACTCGTCAAAGTAACCGCCACGGCCCTCGGTACCGAAGGGCTCCTTGAAGGAGATCTGGACGTTGTCGATGTTCTGTCTGTTCCAGGTAGAGCCAAAGAAAGAGTTACCGAAGCGGAGAATGAGAATGTTCTTGACCATCTCCTTGCCGAGGTAGTGGTCAATGCGGAAGAGCTCATCCTCCTTCCAGTCGGGCTCCAGCGACTTCTGAAGCTCGCGAGAGCTGGCAAGGTCCTTACCGAAGGGCTTCTCGATCTGTTGTGCGCTCGTGTCAGTGAATCTGAGCCCATTGGGGACATCAATCAACATACAACGACGCGGGCAATGCCCTTGGTAGGGTAGCAGCACTTCTTCAAGTGCTGAGAGACAATGGTGAAGACACTGGGGGGCAGAGCCATGTAAAACAGACGGTGGGTCTCGGGCTTGCCAGCCTCGAGCTCCTCAAGGTGTGCGTTCAGGTTCAGGAAAGAGTCATCCCGGTCGTACTGGCCGGAAACATAGGTGCAGAGGCTGCAGAAGTCGTTGAGTTGCTGCTCAATCTCCTTTGTGGGGGTCTTCATGTAGGATCTGATGCGGCGGATGTACTCCTCGTGGTCCATCTTTGTGCGCGCATATCCGACGATCTTGATGTCCTTGGGAAGGAACTGGTTTCGGTACTATTTACGCCAGTCAGTTCGCCGAGCTCGCAGCATCGCAACGCGCGGGTCCGAGAAGCTCATACCAGACCGAACAGAGCAGGGTACTACAGAAATGGTCAGCTAATTTTCACGTCACAAGGAGCTGTGGCTGCGTACGGTCTTCTTCTTCGCCAGATCTCCGGAAGCACCGAGAACAACAATGACGGTGTTCTCCTTCAGCTCCATGGAACTGTGAGCGCCCACGAGTTAGCAAATAGTCCGAGGTCCGAAAAATCCATGCTGCACCAATTGCGATCATCCGCTCAACGTTGGCGGTGGTATCGAATCCCGCTCGCGATGCCGAGTTCGAGTCCGGAGTCGCCAGAGCGAGAGAGAGCGCAGCTTGGTGGGGTTGGAAGGCGGGGTGACATACGCTGCGGCGGAGCTAAGGTCGGCCATGGTGACGATGTCGGCGGTGAAGCGGCGCGACTGTGTGAAGATTGTGAGAGAGGAGGATAGGAAAGAAGGGTAAGAACAGGTCTCTACAGACGGAAACCAAAGTTAGCAAGCAAAAAGCCAGAAGAGGGAGTTGGGAAGGTTTTGGAAAGAGATACAGAGCGGGATCCGGGACGGATGGATTGGGGTATTTAGTAATGACGAAGCACAGATGAAGGTAGGGGTGCGCCGTGAGAGGTATGGGTACGGGCGTGGATGGGGGAGGAAGGAGGTGTCCAGGGTTGGAGGAAGGTATACCTACAGACAAGACGCGCAGAAAGCTAAAAGATACTTGGCTCGAGGGCAGGTCGAGGTACCGCTTTTAGTGCTCTCAGGCGGGGGCTATCAGCACAAAGCGAGGGCAAGGGGGAGCTTACTCACAACCGAAGGGTGTGTTTTGCTGCTCTTCTAGCGCGTCATGTACTGTACTTGTGTACTTGCTGTAAGTCCCGCACCGCCGCGCTCGCCTTTAGGCACCTCGGGGCGAATCAGTCAGTGGGTAAGCTTCCCTTGATAGGTAAGTGGGTAGGTGGGAGAAAGCAGGTCGACGATGGTAGCACAGGCTGCTATTTTGCTTTTCTATTTATTTTCCTTGTGCTGCTCTCCTGTATCCGGACACTTCATTCACTGGGCCGGGAGGCTCACATCTGGGCGCACGGTGACGGAGCCTACATACCGAACCGTGGGCTCTCTGGGGAGTTTTTCCAGTGAATTTCGGCCATTGTTTGCGAGGCCACGCCCATCGTTGCAGTCTCCGGGCCTTTTCACCTAGACTTGGACCTGACACTGGAACTTGGACAGGGTTGATGTCAATGGAGGGGAAAAAAGGAGGGGCAGTCTTCGGTGTTGTCGATAAAATGTTGAGCGCTGCCGGAGATTCTAACTGTCTGTCGGTCTTAAGCCCGCCGCCCATCAGCACCAGATCCAGAGCAGCCCTCAATATCCGTCCCGTCCTGTGCTGTCCTCCAAGTCAAGTCAGAGCTTCCTGGCACAGCTCCAGCTCGCACAGAGTCAGTCAATCCGCATTGATTCGTCCGGCGCTGACGGCATGGGCCTCGGTAGTGGGCAATTGGGTTGGACAAGACAAAGCAACCCTTCGTCACTAACTTGTAATCAGCCTGGTCCGCCGTAAGACCTACACTCCCCGCCGGATCAGATGGAAGCCATGCGGAAGTCGACTGTGCGAATCTCACACATGGCGGTGCGGATGTCTTAGACGGACTGCATCGTCACTTGGGGTAAATGGGAGGGAACTCTCACGCAAACGTCGATCAACTCCCACTGCTGCCGCTCACTCGTCCCAAATCCCAACTTACCCATCCGCAGGAGAAAAGCCAAGTCATATACTCAAGATGCATGTAGGTATGTACTGTACTTCTGCACCTGCTCATGGCAGGATAGACCCCGGCCTGGGAACGACACCTAAGCAAGATCAGGTACCTTGACTGAAGAGAAGCTAAGGTGCCTTCATCTGCAAGCTGCAGCAGAATTGTTGGACTAACCTGGCTGTCAGAGCGCGCGTCGGAGCTCCAATGAGAAAAAAAAACATCAGAGGAAGGGGGGAAACAAAAAATAGAGCTGGAGCCCTGTCGAACATCAGCCCAAGACAAGACACAGGCTCCAAACTGCACACGCAGCCTGCCAGAGACGTGCGGATTCGCGCCCCTGGGACCACGGTCCATGGTCCACGGCAAGCAAACGTGCTTTCCCATATGACCTCAAAGGCCCTCACATTTTCAGGCGGGCGGGTAGCAAGGGCCCAAAAAGGGTCCAACGCCAAAACGCCAACATCAGCAACTCTTCCTTGGCCTGGGCTCCATGCTCCAGTCTCCGGCTCCAGCTGCTGCGGCGGTACTCCCAGACTCTCGTCTCCATCTTTCCAAACGCCGGACACCACCGAGCCTCCCGATCGGACTTTGGCTTTGGGAGATGTGATCGGCCTGGGGCCTTGGACCTTCGCTGCTGCGAACTCGCGATGAGAAGCGAGGCAAGCCGTGGGAGCCGTGGGTCTTGGTCTTGGTCTTCAGCCAGCCTGTGTGAAACGGTGCTCCGTAGCAACAGACAGCTTGTCACCCTGACTCCGACCTGGACTGTCGGGCCCAGTTCCATTGGAGTCATATCTGTCGGGTCTGCAGGGCGGATATGCGCCGTCCCCTGTTGCCCTGTGTTGAGGAACATTTCCTTCCCTTCTCTGCTCTGCACGTTTCTCCCCCCATCAACTCCGTTGTTGTCACCGCGGGGGGCGTTTTGGCAAGGCTCCATGGGATACAAAAAGATCCATCTCATGCCGGTCCGGCCAATGCAACTGTGGCATGAACCTCTGCTGCAGTCTGCTGGAAATCGGCAGAGTTTGTGACCAGAAATTGCCGCAATGCCCACCCGTCGAGGCGTTCCAATCGGTGCAGTCATTGCAGCGAGCGGCAAGCCCAACGGCCATTTGTTCCTACGGCCGCCAACTAAGAGGCAGTACTTCACAACTCCGGAGTCGCTCTTCAAGGGTCCCCACGGATCGGTCCTTCTTCACCCAGGCTCTCAACCCACGCTCCGATGCTTACAAAAGACGTCCGACCATGGACCTTTTTTATTTTATTTTTTGACGAGCTTGACGAAGGGTGGGAAAAGGCCATGAGACATTTCCCAGCCCATCTCCCCTCGCAACACCCCTCCATCCTCTGCGTCTTGTCGCTTCTTCCAAACAACCCGTTCCTGTTCAGGAAATCCCGCGAGATTTTAGGTCTTTGGTGTCACTTGGGACGCCGGACCGCCAACACAGCCGGCCCTGCAACTGTCTCACAACTCCGCGGGTTGGGTTCGGCGTCCAAGCTCTCTCGGCCACCCTGAAAGATTCTGGAACTCCGGTTCAGCCGCATAAGTGTTTCCGAGTTTGCGGTTCTCTGCTGTAAGACGCGTAGGTAATCTTGATCTTGCTTCAAAGACTCTTGCAACTCTATCACCAGAAAGTTGCAGTTGTTGGTTTGCCAGTGGATGCCATAGGTGAGGCTCAGCGGTCGGCGGCATATCCGCAGGCGAGGTCTCTTGGTAATGATGCAGATATTTGTCATTGACGGACTTTCTCTCTGTCGGCCAAGGTGCTTTATCCGTCAGGGGTGCAAAACTTCGGGCGAATAAAGGTGCGAGTGGTGACGGTGTGGGCTTGCTGGCGGCAGACGTGCGCCCACGCGAGGACCAGGTCAGGTCCGGTCGGCAACGCCTCTGACCCCGAAGCGACCGAGACCCTCAAGTCCACGATGGTCGCCGTGTTCGGTGTGGTGGGCGCGGAATCGCGGAACGCGAACAGTGAAAGCACGGCACCTGCATCGGAGGACAGGAACACTAATCCACAATTCTCAGGTAAGCAGGCGCGGGCACGGGCGCAACTCTCAGCTGTGGAAAACGCTCCCTGCCCAGCCACATGCGGCGCACCCCAGATGGGCCCCCCACCTGCGATAGTGCTGATAAGATGTGGCTTGCCTCGTCCGCGTCCTGGCCGCCAGTGGATCCTTCCTGGAGTAGGGCTCGCTAAATAGATACGTACCAATCAGAGCCTGGCTGCATGCTCCCTCGAAATTTTCAAAATTATTCGTGTGTGAGCCCACCTGACCGAAACCACCAAACACCATCCGACCATCGACGACGGAGTATTAGTCTTTTCGCCCAAAGACAATCCTCAGCCTTTTCCTTTCTCGAGTCCCTTTTGGTTGGAGCGAGGAAATACTAACACCGTCAAAATGCCTTCGGAAGCCGGTCACAGATGTGAGTTGAATGCCCTCGCCCCTCGTCCCGCACGCTGCTTCCGCGATTTCGATATCGAGCGAACTCGCGATCTGCCTGGGTGACATCGCGACGATGTCGGCCTGGTAGTATCACAGCGCTCGAACGGAGCCGCACTGCCTTTGCGCGTGTTGTTTCTACATGAACCAGTGCTGACTAGAAACTTTGCAGTATACGTCAAGTAAGTTGAATCCCAATCGAAATCCCACATCGCCGACGATACCGACTTCGCAACCATGGACAATGCGACGAGCCGCCAAGCATCTCGAGAGACACCACTCCCACGCGAACCGAAATCATGCTGCGAAGACTTGCAATCTCATGTGAACAGTCGACTAACGATGCCTTCTCAGGGGACGTCACCTCAGCTACCAGCGTAGCAGACACGTCACCCACCCCAAGACGAGTCTGATCAAGATTGAGGGTGTTGACGACACCAACGCCGCCAAGTACGTTCGCCTGCGCCTGCAGTACGCCGCCTCGCAATCAGTCGCTAACGAGGACACAGCTTCTACCTCGGCAAGAAGGTCGCCTACGTCTACAAGGCCTCCAAGGAGATCCGTGGCACCAAGATCCGCGTCATCTGGGGCAAGGTCACCCGCCCTCACGGTAAATACAGATCTGCCCTCGAATCCCCCCTCACAATCGAGCCTCCGGTCTAACACAAGCAAACAGGCAACTCCGGTGTCGTCCGCGCCAAGTTCACCAACCCCCTCCCCACCCGCTCTTTCGGCGCCTCTGTCCGCGTCATGCTTTACCCCTCGTCGATTTAAACGGCCCCCATCGGATGGAGTTGGTAGTGAGGATGGATTCTGAATTGGTTGCATCGGTCCAGGCAAGGACAAGAGCATAGCACCTTGCTTGCTAAAAAAGGCATCAAATCAAACTCGTCAAACCACCAAAATGAGGCGAAACGCACAACCCGCGGGTCCAAAACCCCCCTCGCCCACCCCCCTTTTTTTCGAGACACATGGGGATGATTCTGCGTGACTTGAAAAGCCGGTCAAGGAGAGTCGTGTTTTATTCTTTCGCGGGAAACGATGACGAGTAGCTTCATGTCAGGGGGCTCGAGGACGGGAAAAGAACACAAAAAAATCAAACATACTTGATTTTTGCTTGGCCGGCTACACATACGCGATACGATGAACGGTAGATCGGGCGGCATTAATGTCAGGGTGTTTAAAAAGACATGGCTCAGCGACGGTATTCAATGGTTTTTGAACAATCTCCATTCGACGTTCCCCGGAGTGAGGAGCACGCAGCTCTCCGAAAAACGATAGTCCCATGCTGCGTGCGGATATCCAGCGTTGCCTCTCTCCCGTCCTTTCCCAGGCCGTGCTCCGGAAATGCCGCCCGTTTCTCGTATGTCACTGTGATGTGAGGATCAGCGTGAGATGTGCTCTATGAGAATCGAGAATCTGCAACTGGAATTTTGATGTGCTTAAATGATCTTAGGGCCTTGCCATGTGGGTTTATATCATGTGTGGTAAATCCGGGGAAGTCTGCCCTTTCCTCAAGGGTGCAACCAACATCACTGCTTCCTTCGCACAAGTAAAACGGACAAGTCCATGCTCGCGAGGCCCCACGTATATCAGCCATCCCACGAGACCTCACATCTCCCTCTTCGGCCCATGGGCTCTTTCAACCTTCAGTCCTTCGCAGTGTCTTCCACTCAAGCATATGATAGACGCGCATGAGGAGCGCCCGAGGAGGGCTGGTGACGTCAGGGTTGTGCTTGTGAAGCGGAGCCCGGGGGCCGGCCCCCTTTCCGGAACGGGATCCCGTCTTGCTCCGCCTCGCTCCGTTGAAGATCATCCAGGTCGGCTTTATCGACCGGGTTTAGAATCTAACCATGCCCTGTTTTGTCTCTGAGATCTCGGATCGCTGCAGATGGCAGGTGACCCAAGTATCTATTTGACATACGAAGGCAGACCAACACCACAGGCATCAGGACGGAGGCGAGGAACCTTCGTTGGTCTGAAGGCTTTACCACGAAGTCGGCGCGGCAGGTTCCAGGCTCGGCAGTTAGTTCATCAAACGCTTCTATTCTAGCACTCTTGAAAGTTTGGCGCGACGGTTCTGATGATAGGCGGCGAATTCCCTGTCGACACCACGGTGTTGGCGCGCAGCTCATACCCATGTAAACTACGAGGAACCATACTCACATGTTCTCAAACTCTCCCCATTCTCCGATGGAAATAAACCGTTTCTGGACCATATCCTTGACCTTGTCTTTTTGGTCGTCCCAGTGTGGCTTGAAGTAATTGCTCAAATTCAAGTCCCTGTGATTCGCAACCTGACGACAGCTCACTGGATTGCGTCTCCTACCAGAATATACCCGATAGCGTACCCAAATCTACGTTATCCTAAACCACTTTTGACATGATCTCATCGACCTTCAGTCACACGCTGGCGAAACGCCAACCATTGCGGGCTCATGTCACCTTGCAAGGTTTTCCATAAAATCGGCGCAAAGACGAGACTACTTCGTATTCATAAGAAGTCTAGAGTGACATAGGAGAAACAATGTCATGGTCGGTGTCTTCCTCCAAGGCGTAAGATGACATGAGCCTAAGCTGGACACTGAATTATGCCATCTCTTTCCAGTACCGTAGACTATATTTTGGTGCTGATGTTTTGAACGACGTCTTGGGAACTGCTCGTTTCCAGTCAGAAGAGCATTTTGAGGAAATCAGCATATTGACCTGTCCTTCTTGGCTATACCCTGCTCTTGTAGGCAAAAGCGAACATTTCCTGCCGCGTTCAACTTGGTGTCCCACGAAAAGACGCATGTTTGTTTGTTACCCGATATACGGGATCACCAAGGTGCGATGCATCCGGTTCATACCACTTAGGTCCAGCACGATGAGCTACATCCCTTGAATGTCTATTTCAAAGGTTATATTGTGCCTTTGAAACGAATGTTGAAAAGTTTCTGTTGCTATGTCGGTGTCGCTGTGCCTGGGTAGAAGTCCCTCCGCCGCCAGGAGCTTAACGTGAGAGCCCCATGCGCGAGATACTGTCTATTTCTCGCGCCTTCTGATGTATTGCATCGCCGCAGACGAGGCCTGATAGTGCCGTCTAAGTGGCGTGATAGGTCATTCAAAGGATAGCAGTAAACGTCAGGAATGGTGACAAAATCTGATGAACTCGAAATTTCTAGTGCCGACTCCAACGTCCAACCTAGAACTTGTGGTCTGCTAGCTACTGATCAGTCTGAATCGGTGACTTTCAGTTGACAGCATTCACCAAGTTGGCCACTGAGACGGTCTCTTCCACGCTGCGCTGTTAGTATAAATTTACTTGGTACGACACCTCCAGACGGACAGTCCACCTTTATGTGTGGCGTTATGATGTTCCTTTTGCTACTTTCCATGAGGGCAGTTATGTCAGGCGTTTTATCAAGGGCCAAGAGGGCGGATATGGAGACGTAATCTGATATGAATTTACCGTGTGTGCAAATCCCACTTCAATCGAAGTCTTCCATCATCGCAAACCAACCCTGGCCTAATGATATCACACTTCCTCAGTTCCTGGGTGAAGTAACCGTTTTAACTACATTACCACGAGGTACTTTGTGCAGGAACCGCCTGGTCTTTTACCTATCTGCGCGACTACGTTTCCTGTACGTACTCAACTGATAGAATTGAGGTTGATGTTAGCATACACATCGGTAATGCAGACGACGACGACGACGACGGTATCAAAGAAGAGTACATATCAGCCCACAGGAAAAGCAGTCGTCCCAGCATAGGAGATATACCTGGTCTCTTTGTTCAGACTCTTCCTCCTCACCTCGTCGCGGGGCTCATATTAACCATGTGGAACGGACGTCAAGTACCGGCCTGGATGAGCGCTCTGCAGCTGGTGTACGTTTTCTTGTGACTCCAAGTCCTGAGCCAGTCCTGGCCCATGATTCAACAAATAAACGTGGCATCGTTGCAACCTCTTAGTCTGAGACGGCCGTTCTGAAAACCACTTCCTAGTCACCGATCAAAGAGAGTCTTCGTATGATATTCGAACAACGTCGGATTCTGAATGTCTGCAATAACCATGTTCTGGCGGCCACGCCTTCACTTTCCCCTATTTGCTCCCGTGCCTGCCCAGCAAAGGAGACATTCAGTTGCCGGCTTCTCGTAAACATTGTAGATACTACCCAAACGAACGACCTCCCAATCGGAATTCACGGAGAGGAACAACACAAGCATATTCCAGAGCATGAAGTCCAACAACGACAATAGCCAGGGTCAAGCAGCCGAGGCTGCCGAAGCATACGCCGCAGTACGATTGTCTCGGATAAAAACCACTTCTGGAGAGATCGACATCTGAAGAACGAAAAGGGTCCTGTTCCTCGGCATGTCGAATTGGCCCAACGGAAGCAAAGGGCGGGATCAGAAGTGGTCATTACAAGTTTGAGCAGACCGGAGCTACAGTCAGGCTCCCCATCCTCGTGTGGTTGCCCGGCCTGTCTCTGAAATGTTGAAGCCGGCCTGCCCTTAGTGAGCATGCGCTTTCATAATGTGACGCAACGATTGGAAGAACACAGAGACTATTTGCATGTCAGAACGACATAGATGTTATCACTCGGTGACGTGCCCGACGTTGAACCGGGAGTGTCACTGCAGGTTGAGGCAATGAAACGCAAGTCAATATATCTCTATGCCACATGGCTATAGACAAAGACTCCATGCATGCGGTTCGACGTTTTAAAGTTGGACAAAACAGCAAGTAGACATTGCTCGACAATGGAATTGTCAAATCAACACCATTGATTCCACCATCCGATGGACACACATCACTCCAATAGCTCACTGTCCGCCATACCACCTTGTTTATGGAGCACATGGACGAAAGAACTTCAAGTTGCGGAACACATCCGAGGCAGATTGTAAGCACCAGCAACAAAAACCATAAGATCATCACAAAACCGGCGAACAGACACATCAAAGATGGGTCGAATACATCTCGATCCCGGGCCTCTGAAGCTTCACTCGCGATATACTTCTCGGAGGAGTTCGCTTTCGGCTGCAACTCCGAACAATCTGCAACAACCTACATCATCCTTCCCCAGGAACATACCACTACTTTACTCAGTAGAGCGAGAAGACAAAGTCGTCCGACGAACAGCCACAATGATGGTCAAAACTCAGTCTCTAGTCAGGACAAGTTACAGACAGCACCATCAGACCAACTCAATTCATCACCCAAGCGAGAGTCCACGTGAGTTCAGCAAGGCGGAAGTAAGGCGAGCGCAAAACGACCGAGGAACAAAAACAACAGGAGAAAAAAAAACCATCAAAAACATATGCCCCTGGTACACCCCCGAAAGCCGTTAGTTGAACGCGTCGCGTTCTACAACACACGTCAACGAAAAAAAAAAAAAGTCCGACAAGAGGGCAGCGGGAATGGAATTATTCTGAAGGGTTCTGGTGTCAGAGCCCTCGGGGTCAGCGGTCTGAGGACGGACCCGGCTGGTAAGGTTTTCCTGGCCAGAAGCGCCCCAACTGACAAAGTGCTGGGTTTCAGGAAGGCCTCGAGAAGCAGCAGAAAGGGCAGGGGAAGGAAAAAAGATAGGATAAAAAAGGTCCGGCGGGATGTCCTTGGCTGGGAAAGGTCGGACGGGATGCCAAGGTTTTGGTTTCTGGCTCCGTCTGTGGGTGCCCCCGGTCTGCTCCTGTCCTCCTGTTGCCCCCACCAAACGCGCGACGCAGCCACTAGGTTTTCTCTGGGCTGGGACGGAGGTCAACTACCGCCCGCCACTGGCGCCTGGAGGTATGATCGAGATCGGTCTTTTGCCGGCTGTGCGTGTGGAGGAGGAGCAAAAATCAGGCGAACAGGATGGGGAGTTGCCAAAGTCAATTCGTGCTCGGTGGTGCAATCGCTGAAGTATCAGCTTGTTAGTACCGCCGGAAGCGCAATGGAAGACCAGCCGTGGAAATGGACGTGGCAGGACACACAAGTATGAAGTTGCGGTTGGGAATTCCTAGCACACGGCGACGGATGGGCGACGGTGCGAGTTGCAGATGGGACAGCAACCAATCGGTGAAGAAGCCCGGGGCTAACCTGCAAATAGCGAAGGCGTTGCCAACCACGATGCCCGTGGTGCTCGAAACAGGTTGAGGTGCATCTTCAGGGATGTGGAGGGCAACGGAAGCAGACCCGTCCCGATCTTCTGTGATGGGGTGCAAAAAAGGCCGAACTTGCATCCTCCAAGACCGACGGAATCTTGATAAAGGCTAGCAGAGCTTGCGCGGTGCCTGGCCATTGGTCCCGCGGATGGCGGGAGGGGCAGCTCGCTCGAAGTCCGTCGTCCAGCCTACTGATAGATTGTGCGTCTTTAGAGATGGACGTACTCGTTGTGAGGTCTCTCAGCGATTGCGTGAGCATCTCGTACAGCTCCCAACGTCCTAGTAGCCGGAAGCACCGGCCGTGCCAGCAAGGTAACATGCCATTGGCTCCCTTTTGATGGGCTTGGCACACCCTCACTGCAAACTGATGGAAGACTACCCACCTCAGTGTGGTGGTGCACCTCAGCTTCGTTTGGGCTGGTTGCCTGGCGGAAGCAAGACTGACGTCGAAGAGACAACCTCGAATATCTGAGCTCGGCTGATTTGGACGTTGGAGAATGTTATCGAGGCATCATCAGCGTATTTCGATGGTTGGCAGGCCCCGTTCTATTTTGGTTTCCAGGTTGTCAGGAAAACCTTAGTGGGTTGGGGGTTGGTTGGTGGCAGGGCTGATCAATGGAAACATGGAGAGAGGATTGACGAGAAGCTCGGGCCTCCAACACCCTGCTGATGGAGTACTTGCGTTGCAACCCAAGTTACCTTACAGAAAGACAATGTACATCGCCACTGAAGCTACTCCGTAGAATGAGTGTTCACGTTCTTTTCCTTGCTGGTTGTGAAAGGCTGGTGAGAGACCAAACGTGAAGAGGAGGGAACTGAGAGACGGGAGTGTCACGTCCACAGACGAGATGGCGTTTTGGAGTCCTGCCTTGACTGGCCGCAAGTGCACGACATGACTTGTGTACAGACGGAAGAGGGCCCAGAGAATACTCATGGAAAGTGCAG
Organism: Colletotrichum chrysophilum; assembly: GCF_026319265.1. Lineage (NCBI taxonomy): Eukaryota > Fungi > Ascomycota > Sordariomycetes > Glomerellales > Glomerellaceae > Colletotrichum > Colletotrichum chrysophilum. The sequence goes on along the minus strand of NW_026517357.1, from coordinate 138,960 downwards.
AGAAAAACTTAACATCTGATCTAGACGGCGTCGACCCGGGATCCTTGGCTAGATACTGAGGACCACAGAGCAGATGCAACTGATGTTACGGGCTGGACTTCAGTGTTGTGGAACTGAGGGCACGGATTTGAGAGCGCTGGCTAGACGGGCGCGCGGAACACCATGTGGAGAATCTTTGGCTGTACCGGAGTCTCGCAAGTATCTGCTGTACGCGCGCATCTTCTCAAGTAGGCTTTCGATCCGCGTCATGACTGCAGCTCCAATTGAGGCGCAGCCCGACGAGGCAATATGGAACCTGCGGGTGTTGACGACAACTGAACTCACGCTTCATGCGGCGGTCTGGCGGCAGCCAAGTTGAAAATTCGGGCGCGCAGGTGCAGGTGGGACTTGCCAAATCGCCGCGCTGTTGTGGCCCAGCCTTCGTATGACTGCTGAACACGAAGCCCACGTCCACGATCTACAAGGGTGGTAGTCGGTATTACCCAAGACTCATTGCCCAGCCTGGTCTAGGGACAGACAACATGAGGAGGAGGAGGAAGAGGCGGTGGGACGGGCATTATCCTCGCAAGCCCGAGGCGTCTGATCCAAGTGTTTGCGCGTGTCTCGGGCTAAGGGTCCATTTGGCGCGATGCCGTTCGTTCCTGATGGCATATTGAAGACGGCTATCAGACGAAAGATGTTGTCTGAATGTGTTTGGGGCGACGTGCCCAAACATGCCAAAGCATGAGTCGCAGATGGAGTCGTCGACGAATATGCAGAACCGCTGCTGTCGCTGGAGGTCGGGGAAGGTTGTCGTTCTGTTGACTGCCTGCTTGGATGATGCAAAAGCAGTCAAGTTTCAGGCCGAGGTGTTGTACAGTTGTCCCGACGCACATCTCTCATGCGGCTACATCCCACGTACATGGCTGACCAGTCTGCGTGGTCTTTTGGAGAGGGAACCAGGTCGCGAGGTACATGGCTGACACGGGTATCGAAGTAAGATCGAAGTAAAGCCAGAGATCAAGGCGCGGCGGAATGGAAGAGACGACGCCCGATCAGCCGGTACTCTAGACACGGCGGCCAAGTACGCTGTGGCATGTAGCGAATACCCTGAGCTGAGGTTATCTCGCCGTGTCTCGTTTCGCCGTGGCCGATGTCTTGCCCAAACCTCACGTCGTGTGGTGGGCAACAGTGGCAGTGGTGGCTGATCGGTTCTTGTCGTCGGCGGGACTAACGCTAAGGTTTCTAGGCGGATGGAACCTCGACCTCGTAAACTGCTGGATTGGTGGGTGGGATGGTCGATGAGGGGCGAAACGCGTAATGGACTGGACGGCTGAGGAATGTAGTTTCCTCCGCCAACAGCTCAAGCTTGGGCTTTTGCGAGTTCCCCTCCCCCTCTTTCCAGCGACTTTGAGCGTGTTTGACGGGCATACGCGCACACTCAGAGCCGGCCTCATCGTAGCGCAGGGTAAGTACTTTTGGCTTTTCAGGTACCAGGCACGTTTCCCCAATGGTGTGAACGTCTGTCTGCGTGAGGTGGGAGCCTGTAAGCAAGGCAAGGTTGTGGGAGGGAGGCTTGTTCGAAGGTGTGGTTGTTGGGACGGAATGCAAGGCCAGGCCCTTCACTTGCTTTCCCTTGCTTTCCCTTGCTCCGGATGCCTTTAGCTTCCTGCTGGGCCGGCTGTGCAAGTCGGACTGGCGAGCTTCCAGAAATGCCGATGCCCATTGTACATCGTGGATGGGACTTGAGAACATTCGAGTACAGAGCGTCTTCTGATCACGGAGAAGGGGATGAGGGACTTGTGCCCGGTGTGCCGGTGACCTGGCAATCCCCAAGTTCCGTCGGGTTCCGTGACCTGTCATTCGATGGAAGGCCCGGTAATTGAGGCCAGGGTGAGACGAGACTGGTTGGCCAGCTCCATCCAACCTTGGAGTAGATACCTCGGGCGTCGTACGTTGTTGTTAGTTTTAGTCGTGTCAGTATCCTCCCTTGGGTGCTGATGATGGACGGGAAGGGTTGGTTGTCGTGGTCGTGGTTGTGTATTAGCAAGGCAAGGCCAATCAACCACGGAGAGGAAGGACCTCAGATCCCCGAATCTCCAAGGGAAGCCAATACCTACCTACCGTAAGTTGCTCGGAAGTATCCCAGGTGGCAGCTGTACTTCGTGCATGCCTATGCCTGCCATGACAGGCCATGCCTTAACTGCTTCTGGTGATGCAGTTGTCACCGTCACCACACACACCATCTTCTCTCGCTGTCTGCTCAGCCCTCGACCAGTCGCATATAGTTCGATGTCGCCGGCTGTTCGTTGACTGGTCAGTTTTTCGCAGGCTCGTATAGATACCCAAGGCCTCCTGCCACGTTTTGATGTATCTTTGGGACTCTTTTTATGCTTTCGGCTCTGCTTTACCAGTCGAGGTCTCACATCTCTGCACATACACGCCATTCATTGCAGCCGGTCAGTCACACACTCACACCTTGCCCTCACTTACACCCACCCGCCCTTAGCCATCAGAGCAGCACTCGGAGCAGAGCACGCGGGGCACCTCTGGCAGTGTGCGTCAAAACCACCACAACTCGCTGTTGTGCCGACTGTCAATTTCCCTTCCTCGCCCTCGTGTGCTTCTGCAGTCTGTTGCTTTTCGTAGCCGCAGTTGCCCGTCTCGTTTCTCTTATCGCCCCTTCATTCGGCCATCGTGACGTGGTCTCGGACACTATTGACGCCGTTGAATTTCCAGAGCGCACCATCATAGAAAACCAATTTAACCAGCAAAGCGTCGCCAGGGCCTGGACCCAGCGAGCCAGAAAGCCAACAACCGATCATCATCGACGGTCGGGATAATAACGTACGTGGAAGGCGACAGGAGAATCGACAGCAGCTAGGGAGAAGAGTTGAATTGGAAATAAGGTGCGCACAGAGGAGGGAATTTCTTTTTGGCTCATCCCCCGTCATCATCTGCAAGCAAGCTGCGGACGGCGGCAGCACCAGGCCGTGCCACAGTGCCGTGCGCTGCAGCGACAGCGATTCCGACGGCGACGTGGGATGAAAGAGAAATTTGATTCAGCTGGTACATATTGATCCAATGCAAGTCTGGGCTGGTTGCTAACGCTGGGGCTCCTGGGCAGAAGTCCGAATTACCTACCGACTGCAGCAAGGAGCAGCCATCCGATCCATATTATTCTGATTCCGCAATTCCACATCAGACACCACCCACTCGCTCACTCAACCCAAGACCGGTATCAAGACGCCCTACCCTACGCCAAGCGCCGAAAGGGAAGAGGGAGACCACCTGGACATTTGAGTGTGAGGCAAAAGGAAGATTCGGGTTGTCAAATTATCAGGTCTGAGCGACGGCACGAGAGGCTCTGAAACACGCGACGATTACAGCGGCTTGACGTCAGCCATTGTGGCCATCGACAAACCGATTACAGCAGGGGGCGTTTCTGGACATTGAGCCACTCACTCGCCCATTGATTTGCCCATTGCTTTAGCCCGGTGGTCTGCATTGGCATTGTCATTGCCCATCCGCTGGAGCATCGGTTTTCTGGGTCCGCCGCCCACAAATACCTTCCTTCCACCACGCACGCCCACCCCAAGCAACCACGCCTGAGAACGCGCGACGTCGCATTCGATCACCGATCACCCCCGGCCATCAAACAGGCTACCCAGTTTACTTGCCCATCATTACGAAACCGACAAACAGCACTGCCGGCCTTCTTCAACGGATCGTCGAAAATAGACTGCAGTGCAGACCGACCTTGACTTAAATCCAGCTAAGGTCCTGCACAATCATCGGTGAACGGCAGAGAAAAAAAAGAAAGACAGCGACTGCTGCTACCAGTGACTGCATCGGCGAATTGCTGCACTGAATCGACGCGGGCAGAAAAAAAAAAAAAACACCAGACGGAGCAGAAACCGGCAAATCGCATCACCAAGACATTCGCGGACAATCAGGAGGCGCCTACCGTCCGAGTAGACCCAGTGAACAGGGCCCAGTTCAGTGTGCGAGCGAGCGCCCCCAGCCTCTCACCCCAAATCTCCATCGAAAGGGAAAAAAAAAAGAGGCGGCGCTTAGCCGTTTGCGGACCACGTCCTTCCCTGCAACATCCCCCAAAGGCGGCGCACCCCAGCGCAGCAGGAGCAGCATCCCGGCGTCGCTCGCCCGAAGTTGCCCCCATCAGAATCCATCAGACTCTCAGACTCCCGCCTTTCTGTTGCAGCTTGCAGCATCCCGTCGCCAAACATCAGCCAGTAAATTCCCTACAGGCACAGGTACAGATAGGTACGTATCTCTCACCTAACCCTGCCCACCAGCCTCAATCCTCACCCTCCCCGTCGCCGTCACCGTTTTCCCACCTCACCGCGCCCACCCACGCGTGTGGGTGTCATCGCACTACCCCGTTGCAGGTCGGTATTGGAGCTTTGCTGGTGGTAGTGCCGGTGGTGGTGGTTGCCCGGCCGTTCGTTCCTGCTCGGCACACCAGTACAGGCTGCTGCTGCTTCTGCTTCTGCTTCTGCTTCTGCTTCTGCTTCTGCTTCCCGCGACTAAGAAGGGCCTGTACCTTGCCAACTTTACCTTTGCCAGCTCGCCTTCCCCCAGCCACATACGAGACACTATCTTCCCTGCTTTTCTGCCTCCTTGCGACACCTCTCCGAAGGAAAAAAAAAAAAAGGGAGGACACACATCTGCACAAATCCTCACCACGCTTCTTTCCTGCTTCCTGCTCTCGTTCTCCCATCACAATCACATCTCCATCAGTGGAACAGTGGAAACAGCCCGGTTCTACGGGTACACTACCTGCTGCTAGTCCTGCATCCCCTCCCCCCCCCCCCCCCCCCCCCCCCCTCCTCCCCCGGCAGCTTGCCGGAAACACCACACGCACCCCTTCTGCCCCTTCTATCGGTCCACATTGCACTGCTCCATATCACGCCTCCCCCTGGGAACACTACCTAGGCTGCTTCGCTAGCGAGCTCCTGGGAACCGCCCGCCCACTCTTCCCCTTGCTGACCCGCGATAAGGCACGCAATAGCTCCATCAAACGTCCTTGCTCGCCGAGACCCAGGCCCGCTGCCCACTGCCACTGCGCCCACCGCCCGTCACCGAGCGAGACAGATCAATTAAAACTAGTACCCTCCCCCGGCCGCCCATCATGGCAGAGCATCATCCACTTCCCGCCCTGCCTCCTCAGCAGCAGCAGCATCACCAGCCGAACCAGCAGCAGTACTACTCCCAAGAGCCCGACGAGTATCAAGCACCGTCTCAGTTCCCCCCCTACCAACAGCAGTACGACCAGCCTCAGCGCCCGCAGCCGCCCCCGATTCCCCAGTCCCAGAGCCACTCTTCTCAGAATCAGCAGAGGCGCTCCCGATCAAGGCCCAGGACTTTCAGCTTCCAGTCCAACAAATCCCACAAGAGCTCTGGAAGCAGCCACAAGATCGACTTTCACGAAACACCCGAAGAGAAGGAAGCAAAGAGATTACATACCAAGGCAGATCCTACCGTCGCTATGAGCGAGGCCGAGCCTTGTAAGTCGCCTCGACATGCGTTGGTCGTTGGTCAAGGCGCATACACTAACACACTATGAACAGCTGCCGTCCAGGCTATGGAACAGACTTCTCTCGCCCCTCTTCGCGCAATACAACACAAGGATGGTCTCGGCAATCCCATTGGTACGTTATAGCGAAACCTGCAAAATGTCGGTGGTGAGTGTGGGCTGATTCTTTAATGCAGCCGAGCCTGACCGGTCCAACCCTACCCGCAGCCGCTGGGAGCGACCGCTAGACACCATTCGCAGCTTCGAGGCCGCGATTGATGGAGGTTACCGTGACAGGGACCGTCGTAAGTCTTATATTCGTTCAGGCATGTCTACTTCATCCCCCTGGAGACCCGTTGCGTCTAACACTTTTCGCGTAGACACAGAGTCGATCGCGACATGGAACCGCCGAAGCAGCTACTATGCTAGTAAGTCTTGCAATCAACTAACGGAGTAGGCGACATCGCTAACCCCCAACCAGCCAGTGGACCTCGCTACCCCCAGGACAGCTACTATGGCAGTCGCCCTGCTTCATACCGACCCGAGAGCAGCCAATTTGGCATGGGCAACAACCGACAGAGCTACTACGATAATTACCAGCATGGAGGAGGCTATCACAACGGAAACGATATGCCTTATCGCCAGAGAGTACCGCGAACGCAAACAGAACCGCACATGAGTGGCTATGGGAGAGGCGACCAGAATATTTACCCCCTGCCCAACAAGGACCGCTCATACGAAACGGTAACGTCTGCGGCTGGAAGTGGAAGCTCGGGCGAGCACGCGGGATACCACACAGATCCGACCAGCAGCGACAACAGTTCTGTCGAGCGTGTTCCGCCCCCTAAGAAAGCGCCCGCGAACGACTACGGAATCGGCTTCAGCCAGCCAATGACATCCGAGCCACCCTCTTTCAACTTCGAGAACGGCGGACCGAGCAACCAGCAGCATCAGCAGCATCAGCAGCAACAACCGATCAACATCAAGACTGGTCCACGAGTGTCCGGAAACTCGAATGTGCTGCGAAGGCCGGTGGCAGCCCCGCAGCAAATGCAGCAACCGCCGAAACAGCAACAGCAGCAGCAGCAGCAACGGCCCGAGCCTGCCAAGAGGAAGAGCTGGTTTTCCCGCAGGTTCAGCAAGTCATCTTGAGGGGCGCAAGGCATGAGATATGAGACGGTTTCAGTTTTTTTTTGTCGATACCCCCATTTTTTCTACCTACGAGGCGGGAGGCGGCATGGCACCTCGGCCGGAGATCAGCGTAGCATACTTGGGGCTGGCCCGGTGACGGCGAATTGCCATTTCGCTTCGAGGCGGTCCTCGTGATCATGGATGGGCTGGGTTGCCCGCGGACAGGTTGAACAACCAGGTGACATCTGGTTCTATTCAAAAAGACGGTTTAATGTTGTTGGATGACGGTACATGCATACGATTCGTACGATATTGAGATTATGAAAAACCATCTCAGAAACAGATGGTCGGGTCACGGCACAGTCCCCAGCGGCTATAAACAGCCTACGGTTACGCAGCTGGAGACTTGAGGCCGGTAATCGCTTCTTACTTGTCCTAATGGGACGGAACGGCTTGCTTGCAGATCCGCAGAAGTAGGAAGGAACCGCAAAATAGATTTGCAATTACTCGCTTGAGAAACAAACCGTATCTCGGAACATGTGCCTGGCGTAGGCGTGGTGCATCTCGGCATGAAGAGTTGCATTCCATGTGGTCATTTATAAAGTGAGACAACAGCCCATGCAAACGCGGCCTCTAGCGATCCTTTTTCGCCTCCTTCCAGTCGCCAAGCTGATCACTCTGGTCTTCCTTCATAGCAACGATGACATACGTGATCAGGACGACGTTGGCTACGACGGCGGCGAGACCTCCAGCGAAAGTCGAGTTGCCTGGGTTTGTTTGTCAGCATTTCCGAATCTCGTCGACTCGATCCATGGATTAGAACCCACCCTTGAAGAGAAAATCGACCGTCGCGAAATAAGTTCCGATGGGCATCACAATCATTGCGAGCGTGAATCCGAGAAGCTTCATGATGACATCCGTCGGCACGGCCGGGGTGATGTTGGACTTCTCGCCGGCGGCAGGGCTGGCGCCAACACGATCATCCTTCTCTAGGATGGTCTTTTCTGAAGCCACGATGCGTCGGGTAGCCATTGTGTTGTCGGAATGCCGCAGCTTGGGGCTGACTGAGTGAACAGCAGATGTGTCCCAATTATTGCACTGATATAACGGTCAGCGTGGTGATCGCAGGAAAAAAAATGAAGAGTATGACTCACACTGAAGGTGCTGGACAGAGACGATGAGTATGATGGACAGTCTCGTTATTGCTGGACGTTGGAGCTGTCGTCAATCGCAAGTCCCACCTCTTCAAGGAAGGTATGTTAGCTCACCAGATTGAGGCGTGAAGTCAAAAGACAGCAGGTACCGTTGGAGTTGACACTGTGCCGCACGGCTTTTTAATTGATGACGCGAGCCACGTGCTTACGCGCTACGGTCTCTTCTGACCGCGTCTCTCCGGTCTGCCGTGTCAACGGACGGGGGGGATCTGCCCCAGAAAAATCCCACCTAGGCCCTGCGTCGAGCCGCCATCTCCTCAAATCTCGACCGCTCCTACCAAAAAACGCCAGCAATCCCAAATTGCCAGGCCCGTCGCTCTTTCCTCGCGATCTTTGCCGGCTCAGCTCCAACAGTTTCGCCCACTTTGCGATTATAGAGTCGGTTTTCACATCCAGGAAGCGCCTGTTGAGATCTCTTTATTATTTCCCACGACACCAGCCCCCCGCTTTGTTGATCGGCCATTGTTCTCTTCTTCAACAAACCAATCTCTGTTTTCCTCTGCTGGCCACAGCAGTTTACGCCAGCCATGCCCATTCCTTGGGATCTCAGCTCTTCGCCTCCGGCGGCGGAAGAGTCTACATACAAGCGCTCAGCGCCATCTTCTAAGGCTCAACACCACAGTAGCGATGCCGACGAGCTCGCGGAGACGATTCCCTGCTCCCCTTTTCAGACACAAGCGACACAGATCATCAAGCGCAATTCACAAGCCACGCAACCGACACAACCGTTAGCACTGCAGGACCCGTTCTCGTCTCCCTCGTCGCGATCGGTGATTGAGGTTCCTGCCTCCTCGCCCTTCCAATCGAAGCCTCCGAAGCCGGCCGTAGTATCGAGCTACTTCAATCGCCTCGTGCCTGCTGGGGCCCGCTTTCAGTCTCCGGCGACAGCAAAGACCCTCAAGAGACCCGCCGAGGAGCCCGTCGTGGTTGATGATTCTTCAGACGAGGAGAGCGATAGCAAGCGCAGGGGAGATATCAGCCGGACTTCCTTCAACAAGCACGTTTCGTCTTTTCAATATGTTCCGGTCGATGAGCTCCAGGATAAGATCGAGCAGGTTGCCAACGTCGTGGGCCGTACCCTACCGACATACTGCTTTAAGGAGGCATTGGGTGCTTGTAACAACAGCGTTTCTGATGCCATTGAGTATCTGCTTGATGGCAAGCATCTCAAGAGCAAGCACAACAGCTTTGTGAGCTCTACGAAGCCGAATGTCCCAACCAAGTCCCGACTCCTCGGGCGTCACACGCCGAATCTGCCTACTCCATCACGGAGCACCACCCCTTCGCCACCGAAGCAGAAGCGACGTCGATTGATGCAAGGTCGCCGGCCTGGCAGATCTCCTGTCTCGTCCCAACAGACCCCGCAGCGGCCGCGAGACGATAATGACGGCGTGGATGAGCTTGCGGAAGACAGGGTTGACGAGCCGATTGTCATTCCCGACGATGGAGATGACGACGATTTCGACAATGAGGACGACATGAACGATGCGGTCAAGGGTAGCTTGGAGGATAAGGCTCTTCAAGTTATCAACACCAGCACGATGGAGGACTTGTCCGCCATGACGAACATTAAGCAAGACGAGCTCAAGATCATTGAAAGCAAGAGACCTTTCGACAGCATCGGCGAGGTCCAAGCCGTCACCCTCTCCAAGAAAGCAGGGGCCCGGGGTCGCAAGTCGCCCAAGGTTGCTGTCGGAGAGACTCTGGTGGATGCCATCATGGAATTCACACAGAGCGTCAACGCCATTGATGAGGTGGTTGCCGAGTGCGACAAGAAGGCCAGCCGGGTGAAGCAGGAGATGAGCTCGTGGGACCTTGATTTCAAAGGACAGAAGCGCAGCACTCAAACTAGTGGCGATCTGCCTCCGACGCCGTCGAGCTTTCGGGGACAGAAATTTTCGGACCCTCCGATTCCTTCCCAACCAAAGTACATGGACGGACACTGCACTATGCGACCTTTCCAGTTGTTTGGACTCAATTGGATGTCGCTTTTGCACAAGAACGGCTATGGATGTATTCTGGCTGACGAAATGGGCCTTGGGAAGACGTGCCAGGTCATCTCTTTGATATGTCATCTCGTCGAGGACTTCGAAAAGAACGGCAAAGGAGAGAGACCGTGGCCCAATTTGGTTGTTGTGCCGCCTTCCACCTTCTCCAACTGGAAAGTTGAGTTTGAACGCTTCGCACCGGACCTCTCGGTACTCTCCTACCAGGGCTCTCAGGCTCAACGGAGAGAGGCTGCGGACGAGATGCTTGAAGATCCTGAAGCGTACCACGTTGTCTTGACAACATACACGCAAGTCGGGTCAGAGGAGGACCTGGAGGCTATGCGCGAGCTCGCCCCGGCTACCGCCATCTTTGACGAAGGCCACAAGATGAAGAACCCCAAGACCAAGATCTACAGGGATTTGATCAGGATCAAGGCTGGGTGGCGAATGCTGCTTACCGGCACGCCCGTCCAGAACAACTTGATGGAGATGCTGTCGCTGCTGAACTTCATCGACCCAGAACAGTTCAAGAGCCGCATGGATCAGCTGCAGTATATGTTCAGCCAGAAGGTGACCATCCGCGATGTCAACAATGGCGCCTTCCTCTATGGTGAACGTGTGAGCCGCGCGCGCACGATTCTTGAACCTTTCATCCTGCAACGACGCAAGCAACAAGTCCTTTCCGACATGCCGGCAAAGATTTGCAATGTCGCATACTGCGATTTGGCGCCATCGCAAAAGGAGTTGTACGAGGAGTACGAACGCCTTTTCAAGTCGGGGCCAGTCAAGAAGATAAATGTCGGGCGTCAGAGCGATCAGAACAACAGCTGGATGCAGCTTCGTAAAGCTGCCATTCATCCCCAGCTTTTCCGCCGCTACTTTGATGACAAGAAGGTCGAGAAGATGGCGAATATCTTGATGAAGAAAGTACCGCAATCGGAACTGCAGCAACCCCGGATTGATCATCTGATTGGGGAGTTGCAGAACTGCTCTGACTTTGAGTTGCATCTATGGTGCCGCGACTACGATTGCATCAGCCATCTTGACGTTCCCGAAGGTTCATGGATGGAGAGTGGCAAGGTCACCAAGATGCTGGAGCTTATACACCAGTACCGGGAAAACGGCGACCGCGTGCTCGTGTTCAGCAAGTTCGCCAAGGTTATCGAGATCTTGCGGGAGGTGCTCGCTACGGACGGCATCCGGCATTGTGTTCTCTATGGCCAGACGGAGGTGGCTGAACGCCAGAGCTTGATCGACGAGTTCAACAACGACACCGACATCACCGCCTTCTTGCTCACCACCGGCGCAGGCGGCACGGGCATCAACCTGACGTCGGCAAACAAGATTATCATTTTTGACCAGTCAGACAACCCGCAAGACGACATTCAGGCGGAGAACCGGGCTCATCGTCTGGGCCAGACCCGTGACGTCGAAGTCATTCGCCTCCTAACCTCTCGCACCATAGAGGAGCTCATTTACAAGGCTTGCCAGAAGAAGATCGAGCTAGCCGAGAAGGTGACGGGTGCCGTGGACGAGGTCGCCGGCAAGGCGGCAGAGGAGAATCTGGAGAAGGAGGTACGCAAGATGATGACAGAGCAGCTCACTCCGTCATGATTGGTATGATTTCTTACGCGTGGCGTTGCTGGTGAGCCTCAGAGCTTTCTGCACCCACGAATGCCTATGATCAGCCTGTCTATCAAGGACGTGTTTTGACTTTTTGGCGGCGCGATACCACAACATTGAGAGCAAGGAACACTATCTTGTATTAATTCATGAAGAGCGACTACACGAGCATGCGTGCTAGTATTTAAAGGGGACGACGGCATGGTACGGCGGGAGTACTGTGGGAACAAGACAAAAGGAAAGGGTCATCAGCTTTCTTGCATTCTCCGTTGGAAACGGGTCTAGAAGTGCCGCAGAAAGTGGCTGCATATAGAGAACCATCAGACTTAGATGAGGTATCAAACGAGAAGACAAGCCTCAGAGGCATGGTTAGTGATCCTATCACCACATACCTCGCTGGTGTGACTTGCTATTACAGAACTTTGAACAATTGTGTAGTGAGAGGAGACGTGTCTCCCATCCACATCGATTGAGACATCTGCACAACTATGTTTTCTGTGCACTTGATGCTCCTAGTTTTGAGGCTTTCTTTGCTCGAGGACGACTATAGATTATAGTGTTATAGACGACAATGGTGGACAAAGGCGACGATAGCGAGCACACAAGACAGTGTAGTTGCTCTAGCATAATAAAAGTAGGTGGCACCTGTCTATTCATGCCAATTAATGTCTGAAAACAGAGGTATCGTCGTCATGTGTTCAACTCTGGAGGCTTGTTACAACCACCACATTCACGAGAACCCTCAAGGGTCGATAATACGACGACATTTCATTAGGTTTCGATTCGGCGAAGGAAACAAACTCATGGTACAGGTTGTCGAAACGAGCAAACACCGCAAACCCACACCGCACCTCTTCTCTCATCACCCCAATATGCAGCCAGGGGCCGGTCGTGTTTCTGAATGTCCTCTTTCTAATCCCGTCTATTTAAGCTTCTCCTCGGGAGGCGCCGCGCCTCCGGTCGTCGGAAGACCCATGAAGATCTTGAAGTAGTCCTTTACCACATTGGTCAGTCGCTGGCATCACAAGTTATAAGTTGGACGAAAGGAAACTCACGTAAATCATCCACTGGAGACCGGTCAGGGTACCAATCATGACAATACGGACGGGCAGGCCGTTCCAGAGGCCGCCGAAGCCAATGTCCTTGTAGATGCGTCCCATGGCGGCGCCAAAGGCCTCGCCCTGCTGGCGGTTCGCGTTGAGCTTGCTGACCATGACGTCGGCCGGGTGCGAGACGATGGCGCAGAGGATTCCGGCGAGGTAGCCGCCGACGAAGGAGACGCCCGTCTGGGCGGCCTTGCTGTAGTCCTTCTTCTCGCCGGGCAGGCGGGCGTAGATCATCTCGACGATGGTCTCGAACGAGGCGAACTTCATCATGGTGTAGGGGATCTGGCGACCCCACAGAGGGTAGAGACTGCATTTGGCCCCCGTACGTTAGTTTCCCAACGTTCTTTTACACATAAGTTAAACATATGTTGGTATGGCTTACCCCTTGTACAGACCACCCCAGCCCTCCTTCGCAGTCACCTTGCTGATGCCGTCGAGGGTGCCCTTGTACGGCGAGGGGATGCCGCCCTGCATGCGGACCTTGACAGCCTCAAAGGGGCAGAGGGCGATGTCGGCGAGGAACTCGGCGGAGGCGGAGGCGGCCAGGTAGACACCGGTCTTGTACTTTGCGGCGTTCTCGGCGCCCACGAGCTCCGAGTATTCGTGCTTGAAGACCTCGTAGAAGCCGTACTTGAACGCCCCCTGCGCCGAGTAGCCCCAGAAGGTCGGGCCCCAGCCGGTCATGATGCCGCGGAAGCCCTCCTTGCGGAAGATCATGCCCCATGCCTGGAAGTTGCCCTTGTACAGCTTGGAGTCGATCTGGCGGCGGACCTTGACGAGGTCCAGCGGCGTCACGGCCGTGTGGGTGAGGCCCTGTAAGACTCTTTAGCTTCCGGGTGTTGCTGCTATGGTGGGTCGATTTCACTTACACAAGCCAGCAGCCCGCCCACCGTGCAGGCAGCATAATACTTGGCAGAGTACAGCTCAATGTGGCCCGCCTTGGCCTGGGCCTTTGCGCTGGCCTTTTCAAACTCGGCCGTCGCCTCGGCGCTCAGCTTCTGGGCCTTGCCCTTGACGTCGTCGACAGTGGAGAATGCGCCGTACAGCTCCGGACGAGCCTGGTAGCGGGTGGGCCTCGCCTTCGGGGCCGAGCCCGGGACTGGGGAGGCGAAGCAGCCCTTGAGGGTATCTTGTCTGGGGTAGAGAAACGACATGGCTGTGCGGATTGGGCTTGTATAATCTGTCGCAAGGTCAGCTTCTGGGTTGTCGCGGAGGTTGTTTAGCTATGCGGTCAACTCTCAAGGCAGCGGGCGGGGGCAATTGACTTGATAGGGGATGGCTAGAGTGATGAAAGTAGCATTCAGAAGGGATGACGAAATGAGGAAAGGATGACGATACCACCAGCAGCTCCAGGGAAAAGTGTCAATGAGCGCAGCTTGAATAAAGCGGAATCGGGGAACAAGAACAGCGCCGACCACCGCAATGCTAATGCTCTAATCAAAGTAGGCAGTATAAGCTTGCCCGAGCTGCGATGCTCTCGAGACCGAAGCTGAACGACGATGAAGCTTCGTTCATCCCAGACAAGAGAAAGACGTCGTCCGCGTCCCAAAGAGACAAGCACCAAAGTCACGCGACACGCGACCGCTTGCGGCGACGAGGAGGGAATGCATCGCAAAAGTCAAAAAAGCTACCACTTACACCGATGAAGCCCTCAATAGCTCTGGAATGGAGGGGCGCTATGGCGATAAAGAATGGAAGGAAGGAGAACCGAATGCTCCGAACGAAACACGCATGGGAAGGATGAGGTAAGGCGAGATGAATCCAGAGAAGAGCAGGTTTATTAGATAACTCGATCGGTTGGTCGCACACACACACACATTACCCGGGGAAGGACATGAAGGGGCAGGATTGGTCGGGTTGAGCCGGCCAAGCCATCTACATGTCGTCGGTACATGGCCTCCTCTCGCTGGGGAAAGCTCTTGCAAGCTTGTACACGTCTTGCTAGTTTAGCTTGGGTGAGTACCCCAAGGCCTGGTGAGCTGCCAGTCGATCAACGCTGAATTGCTCGGGAGTAGCAGTGACATCACAGCGGGAGAGCTCGGGGGCCCGATAAGGAGCTTGCCTTATCGGTACCCGTCTCAAAGCCCGCTTATTGCCGATAAGGCCGGATATTGCGGGTGAGTACAATCGCGAAGGGCGCGAGATGGAGACACCTGAATCTGCGGTCAATTTCTTCGTGGTCAACTGCTCTTCAGATTCTGCAGCTGAAACCGACTTGCCTGCCCGAACCCATGGTGCTCGCCCGCTGTCATTTCCTCAAAGCGGGCAATTGAATTCTGAAGCTCACCACCCCCGGGCTTGCTGCAACACCCTTCTCCATCCCATCATGTCACTGATACTGGGAATCCACAGGCCGTCACCCCGCTGTGGAACCCCCACCTCGGTGAACCAGGCCAGCCTCCGGGCGGTCAGAGACTCAGCGAAACCTTAACAGTGAGCGCGCATGGCGCAGGGGGGTCCGAAAAAGCAAGCAAAAAAGTCTTACCCCACTGTTCGTAACCGCCGCCGACCGACGTAGTGCTTGAGCTGAAGACACTACACACCTCATCCCTCCGAAATCTTTCAGCCCTGTCGACACCGCCCCTCCAGAACCCCGCGATTGTTTGACAGCCTTACGACAAGCCCGCGACATCTTGGCCTCGTTGAAGAAACCCTCGGTAGTTGAAAATTCACAATCATGGCCGCCCTGGCTTCCAACCCCGCGGCCGCCGCGCCGACGAGCGAATCTTCCTCTTCCCCCTACGTCTCAAAATGGTCCTCCCGCTACCGCGGTGTACGTTTCCTCCCCTCCCCTTCTAAACCCACGATGACTCCGTTTCCGAAACCTCCAGTACTGACACGCGCGGGCCCAACTAGGCAACGGTAGAAGACCTCGACCCCCCGGCCGCCCTCTCCCTGACCCCCAACGACCCCATCTCCGGCGCCCTCCTCGCCGCCTTCGAGCGCGACTACACCCACCTGACCGTCGTCGACGCCCACCGCGCCCTCGTCGGCTACCTCGCCATCCCTCACCTGCAGGCCCTCCTCGACGCCGGCAAGGTCACCCCCGCCGATCCGCTGTCCAAGGCCATGGTCCGCTTCCAGCGCAAGGGCCGCAAGTACCGCGTCATCACGATGCAGACACCCCTCGAGGAGCTCGAGGCCTTCTTCGAGGGCGACGGTGTGGAGGGTCGCAAGAGCCACTTTGCGGTCATCACGGATGAGAAGAGGCGGTTCGTGCTGGGTGTTGCGACGGTGCAGGATCTGGAGGAGTTTGTCAAGAGGAGGCCGGCTTAAAGGGGGACGTCTGGTGTTCTGATGAAGAGAGAGCGTCAGAGAGAGAGCAAGACGAAATGGGCTACATCGCAAACGGTGTGTTGGCAGGCCTCAGTGTCAGGCTACGATGGTTATGGTAGACGGCTGGCTGCATCGACTCGGGAGTTGGCGGTTCGGCATGAACCGGGGAAAGCATTGGGACCACAGCTGGGAGGCAGGCAGACGATTCAACACAGTTCTGTCGTCGCGACGTTGTTTTACACATATATACGATTCAATCACATGCTAAGATCAAAGAAATGTTCAATGACGGGCGTAGTCGTTGTTGTATTCATGCTCTCAGGTTTTCTCGTAGGGGTTTCCGTACCCAACGTCTCTGCTGCGTGATCAATATTACCTCTGGCGTGTATTGTCTTCCGATCCCGTCTTGCTATCCATGCGCTCAAATAAGTACCAGGATATCCAACGCCCCATTATCCGTATTGCGCGGCACCTAAGGAAGCCAATCGTACACGAGACGGATCTCAACTCTCTTGCCGCCCTTCTGAACGAGGACGTTGCGCGCATAGCGACGCTGGCCGTCGATGGTCTGGAATCCCCAGATCTGAGTGGCGGTCCAGCCGTTGTCGATGCTCTCCACAAGGCTGTAGATGTGGCTCTTGCCGTCAGGGCCGGTGGCCTCGGCCTCACCCTCGAGCCAAGGACCCTTCTTGAGAAATTCGTCCTCAACCTCCTCTGCAGACATCCACTTGCTCTGGCCGCGCACTGAGCCGAACATCCAGTCAGAGTGCTCGCGCCACTCCATGTCAAGGCAACGGTTCTCCGTGGTGCCCTTGAGGCCGGCGGTAGCGAACTGGTCAATGTCGATGTGGGTGACGGGCTCGGTGCCGCTGCCGGGGGGAGAGGGGGGAGCCGAGTACTGCTTCACGTGGAGGGTGACGGTAGCCATGCCAACGGCCTTGCGGACCATCCAGCTGATGCCCTGGAGGGCGAGGGCGGGCTCGGGAGAGTCAGAGAGGGTCTTGTTCTGTTTGCGCGGCGGGTGGTTAGCTGGGCGTCGCAGATACTAAGATTGTAGAGGCGCCGGGCGACGTACCATGACCCACTTGCCGGAGAGGTCGGCGATGGTCTTGTCCGCGGGGGCCGCCATAGTGTATGCTTGCTGCGCGTGAAGCTGCGGTGAGGTGTGTGGTAGATGATTGTTGGTGATGTTGTAGTGGGGTGAAGACAAGCTGCGGTGAGCTGTCTGAAGTGGTATGGAGTGGGTTTTGTAGAGAGCTACAAACGGATTTCAGACGGTCTTCGGTGGTAGATATAAGGTCCGCCAAGGTGAATTGACGTCGTGGCCAAGCATTCACCCAAAAGAGTCGAGAGAGGCCAGGCGCAAACCTAAGGTAGGCATAAAACAACATGGAATTTATCTTAAGTCGGGACGGAAAGCGCCACCGGGCTTTATACGCAATGGAGGACAGCCAGGTACCGACGCCATTCGGCAGGCACCTCCTTCCCGACGTTCATTGGATTCAGGTACAGGCGGTTCATGACTGGCACTCAAGGGGACGAATGGCAAGCGGGGCGGGGCACCGCTCCGGAGGGGATGGGGTCCTTGCTTGGCTGTCTCTCTCGCTGGGTGGGCGCGCTCGTGAGCCGACGACCCCTCCACATTCACATGAAGCTTTTCTTCGCAGACAGCCTGCCTCGCCCAGCAAAAGTTGCAACAGCAACACTGGATTGGCCCGAGGTTCGTTTCGCACTCGCACCGCGCCTCGACGCCCACCCCTGGGAACGTTCCATTGCGTTTTTCCATGATCCATGCCCGCGCCCCCAAATTCAGTCCCAAGACCCTCTGTGCAGTGAGATCATGACCGAAAGAATCCGTCTAACTGGCCAATACCTCACGGGCTATCCAATACACGTGTGCGTTTATAGCGTCAGACCGTTCTCTGGTGGGCTCTGGTTTCCTCTCCGATTCGCAACTTGACTCGACAACATAGTTACAAATTGTCTTCATTATACCGGCGGGCTTGGTTTATGACCTGTCCAGATCTGCGCAAACAAAATAAACCCCATGATCACAGATTACAACCCCCAAGTTCGAATTCGGTCGCCCAGCCCGTTGCAAGTTGCGGGGGAACGTCGCAACCCGAAGTCCCCGACAACCATCTAAACCCCCCAAGCGGACGACGCTCGGCCGTGCGCCCATCACAACCTGGACCAACGTTTCCCAAACAGGCAGCCGAGACATGCAGACGATTGGGGAACAGACGTCAAGTTCCGAGGCTGAGGCGGCCGTGCGGACATGCGAAGACCACCAACGGTCGTCTCTTTTCGCTTCTGATGCAGCCAGCAGTCAGACAGAAATCAGAGGACAGGCTACCCGTCAATCTAAAGCAAGGCACGCACGTCGCATCGCATCACTCTTCACCTAAGCTTCTCACTTCTCACTGCACATCTGTAGAGACGCATATGCGCGCACACCCTCATCCTGCCCATCTTCCAATGACAGACGACCTACCACGAACCTCGCCCCCTCTCCCCGTCCCGTCTCCCTTACTCTGGCCAGCCAGCGGGAGCTCGGCAAGCCCATCAGCAGAGTTTCCCATCAATCTCGCACGCTGTACGACGGAAAGGTGCAGCGCAGAACACAGACAGATGCAGCAGCTTGGCTTCAATGGGACGGGGCGAGCTGGATGCTTTTTTCAGCTGCGCCTCGGCACATCCCACTCGAGCCTTACCTCGACTACTACTTCCATTCGCCCATAGGGTATATCGCACTAAATAAGCCCGTAGAGACCATCTGGAACTCATTCGTAGCCGCAGTTCGCAAGTGCTACGTCTCTGCTCCCCCATCGCCCCTCGCTCATCTGCACAACGTCGAACCGTCCCCTCGCCTCCGCGGTCAGCTTCGTACAACGAAAGAGAGCCTCTTCCCACGGCCCAATGCATCGGTCTAGTTACACAGCAGACATTGACAGCTCGTACAGCTCCAGCCGGCCTCGTTCGTGTCGCGTAGTAGGCCCAACCGAGTCGAGCTAGCGAGCTGTCTTGGGTTCGTCACGGGTGACGAATTAGATCGTACCTCGAAAAAGACGTCACAAAGCAAAACCCGCCTTCCAAAAAAGAGGTGTCAAAGGAAACCCATCAAGACTCGACCGAACCGATCCAGTCCGCCTCCGATCGCCCGCCTTCCCGTCTCCTTCCCCCATGTATGTGCCTGACTCCGGCGTCCAAAAAGCCGAGGGACGAGCTTCGAGAAGCACAAAGCTTCTTTATTGCAGCGGGGCCAAGCTCCAACTCCAAATAGGTAGGTAGCTGCCAAGGCAGGAGCATCCCAGCTCGAGTAGTCACAGAGGAAGCTGTCTGCAACGCACCAAGGGAAGGCCCTATGGTGAGCTCCAGATGTTTCAAGACGACCCCGGCAGGCATCCCCTGTCTCTGCCCAATCTGGAGCTTCCGCAGCCCAATTATTCTCATACACACTCACACTCTCACTACAGACAGCACCACTTTGGGGTCTCTTGGATTTTTTGGCCTAACTTTATTGAAGATTACGACCCTCAGAAATATGCCAATGTACATGGCCGGAGCAGCAGAAGAGGAATAAAAGGAAAAGGATATCTTGGTGTTACAATGCCCCGGCTCCCCGCCACTGGCTCCGGGATGCTTCTCGCAAACAAAGGAGCTCAAACAAACGATCCAACTGATATCATGACGCTCCGGCGCGCCGCGGCCCTAAATCTTCGAACCCGGTCGCAAGGTTTAACTCACCCGCACGCTTTTTATGCTTCTAGATCGTTCCGTTACGGCCACCAGTTCATCTTTTTGTAGCTCTCAATCACCTCCTCGATCAGCTCCTTGGTAAGTTTCGGCTTCTCGTACTTGAAACCAACGACGTTTTCCAGGCGGCTGCCGTCCATGCTTAGATCCGTGTCCTTGAGAAGCTCCTTCTCCATAAATGGCGTTAGGGGTCCCGGTCGTGCAATGCCCGCCTTCTCGAGCAGCTCGGCCCACGGGCCCATGAGATCGTCGTTGATGTCGTCGACAACGTTGTCCATGTTGAGGCGTGCAAAGGTGCTGATCAGCTGCCCCTGGAATCCCGTCTGAATCTTGAAGACGTCGCCAATGATCTCGGCCATGACACCCTGCGTGGTCACACCCTTGTCGACAACGTTGAATGTAGGCACCTTGCCCATAGACTTGTCGTCCCATTTGCTCTTTCCGGCGTCGTACCACGTGGTGATGTCCCAGAGCGCTCGCACAGCGTCCGAAATGTGCACCGTGTTTTGACGGAGGCCCTTGTCCCACAGCCACTTCATTTCGTCCTCAAGGTACTGGTAGACACGAGCCATACACAGTGCTGTAGCGACCCATTGCGAGGCATAGGGACCGTAGACGTGTGCTAACCGAACGATAATCAGGTTCAGACTACAAAAAAGGGGTTGAGTCAGCTTCACGAGACATGGAGACGTATGCCGAGATGGCAAATAATAGCTTCCAAGAGGGGCTGGCAAGGCGGCGTTGAACATACCCTTCCATCTTTGCCAGTTCCTCCTCAGCCTGGAGCTTGTAGACAGCAATCTTGCTCCAGGGCTTGATCTTGTCGCCCTCCTTGCTCGGTGAGGAGTCGGCCTTGTAGACCATGCCGGTGCTGAGCTCAACGAAGGCCTTCACCTTGCGCTTGGCGGCCTCCTTGCCGAGGGCAACAGACAGGCCAAGGGATCGCAACTTGTAAACCTCATCCTCTTGAGAATATCTCGTCTCACCGCCGCAATTGAAGACGTAGTCCCACTGTTTGCCGTCGGGCCGGTCGAATATCTTTGCTAGGGCTTCTGCACGAGGGTAAGGAAAAAAGCAAAAAGTTAGCCAAGAAGCGGGATTACAGTGGGTTCTCTGGGGGCGGCAGCAGATGGAAGGTGTCGGCGAGAGGCGAGAGGAAGACAGTACAAGACAGTCGTAGCATAGAAAGGAGGTGGTCTCTGGGGTTCGGTTCGTGGGATTTGTACGGGTGACTTACGTTCTCTGCTTGCATCTGCCTGCATGAACTTGCTGCCGGCGCAGGCGTCTTGGAACTCCGGGGCGAGCCATGCCAGTTGGGGCAGGGCCTTGTCGACGACGCGGACGTCTGATGCGAGATTGTTCTCGTGGATGTAGAGGGCCAGGAAGCGGCCAATGTAGCCCAGCCCCCCGATGATCAGGACTGAGGGTTTCTCGGCCATGTTGAGGAGGGGATGCTTTGGCGAGAGGGGGGAATTCGAGGGTGCGTTATTGCGAGAGTGTGTCGTCCAGGAGGAAAGGATGTGTCAAGCGCAAGTTCAACCGGTTGGGCAGAGGGGTTCGAGGTAGCGATTGTGGTGGTGCGGTGCACTGGGCACAGAGCGGTAGACCTAACGGGCAGCGGCGGCGGCGGCGGCGGCGGCGGCGGTCGCGGTAGTGGTGGGTTGGGTAGTGAGAGTGGGTGGTGGACGGCGGGGTTGACGTCTGTCCAAGTCCCAAGTTCAGGTCAGGTCGAGTTAGGGGTGATGTGCCCTGGCCCCTGGGAGCAAATGCAGCACCAGGATTGCGCGAGTTTAGTGTAGACTACGGTCCAGTACAGTGCAGTAGCAGAGCGGGATGGACGCGGGCGAAGCTCGGCAGGGGGGGAGGGAACTAGCCGGGACGGAGAGGACGGGTCGAGATGGAGGAGGGGGAGGGCAACGGTGCCTTTAAGTTCGAAATGCTGTGCCGTGCAACGAGAGGTGTTGAAGGGGAGGGGGGAGGCCGGAAGGGAGAGGAATAAGAAAGATATGCTTGTTGTGGTGGGTGTATGTAATCTATATACGTATGTATGTATTGTGTGTTGTGTGTTTGGTTTGGATTGTGTGCGTGTACGTGGTGCGTGTGTGTGAGTGGTGTCTTCTAGTGCAAAAGGTTGATGTTTGGTTGGTTCCGTCTGATGATATTAGAAACGACTTAAGTCGAGGTAACGTGCGCACGCAGAAAAGGCGAATAAAAAATTGCTACTTGAGACGACAGGTTGGTTCACCGCACAATTGGCTGGCTCTCACACTCTTCCCCTTTTTCGCCCACTCGTAGGTTAGTATCAGGAAAAGGAGGACCAAATTTTTAAGCGGAAATATGCAGTACGGAGCATCTCGCAGGAGAGAGAAAAAAAACCGAGGAGAAAAAAAAAAAAAAAAAAAGGACGAAACAGAACGGCCCTCGAGCAAGCGTCTCCTCCAATATGGTGCTGTCATTCAAAACGGGGGGGCCAGATGGATAATGGAGAACGGGGACCGTGGGATGGCTGCAAAGCGGGACGAGAGGGAACGGAGGAGACAAAATAATCTCAGGAACAAGCACTAATACCACAACCTGTGACTTTGCGGGACGGGATTGTCAGCCACGGCCATGCAACAGCAATGCGCCAGAAGATGGCCGGGTGGAGCTTTATGCACCTCCTTCTTTCTCTTTGACATTGGGATATTGCACACTCGAACTGCCTGCCTCCCATTCTCTTCCAATGTCTCGAATGGGGGGCTAAAACTGTGAGTGAGCTGCGCAATAAGACTGTTTGTTTGTCTGTCTGGCTTCAGGTACAGTACGAGTCGAGCGAGGTCGTGTCGACTCTGTTTACACTTTACATAGCTGCACCTATGTTCCCTACCTCAGCTCGGGATAGCTCTCCCACAACCTCCCCTCTACACTAACCAAGACCCCAAAAGTAACCTCTCCAGGAAATGAGAGACGCAGGGGAATGACGGTCACATTTTGCGCTTCCACACCGCCGGTACCAATGACGATGAAGGTTTTCAACCGGACACGCCAATTTGCCTCCTCGCCTCTTTGCCCTCTGGTCTCACCTATCCGTACCGCCGTAGCGGAACTCTTTTCACGGAGACTCGACTCCAAAACTCGTGGCCGCCAGGACAGGGAAGGAGCAACCTGAGAGCAGGAGGGGAGGAGCAAGCTGCGGCTGCGGTGGTCCCTACTCCCCCCCAATGAGAAAGGGCACCAAAACAGGTCGTACCTCCTGCTAATAAATTTACAGGGCTCGTGCTCCTTCGAAACCCCACATCGCTGCAGCAGCATCTCTCCCCCGGCCCACTCCTTGGCGTCCAGCCCACGCAAACTCACCAAGGCATTTCCCTTCCTCGACCAGCATCCACCGCCAACTGATCACGGGGCCGGCCACGCTGATCGACGAACAGCCGTGAATCAACGGATGGAACGTGTGCGTCAGGCGCCCAGAGCGCTGACTACCCGACCATGGCCTACCTTCGCCGTACACTACGAATATCCGAAGAGTACACTGCAACACCTTGGGAAGGGGAGTTGGGGCCAAGGGCCAAGGCCCATGGATGACGGATCGCAAACCCCGTCCGTCTCTTGCCCTTGTCGTTACTTTTCTCCGGCTATTGGCTTTCCATCGAATCCCACAGTGACACAGACAACAGAGACATTGATGCCATTTTCGACAAACGAATGCAAGGTACGCACACGTCTGCCTCTCATACCCTTACTCGGACTCCGTACCTTACCTAGCACTCTCAACTGGCAGAGCGAGCCACTCCCTACCCAGGCCAGTTCCAACAATGTCTCTCCCCAGTTCCGGAACACCTCTCATGCCGAACCAGGTCTCTCTCAACACATGCCTGGTTGATTGATTGCCTTCGCGTCCGGTGTCACCCACAGACTCCAACGTGGGCGACAAAAAGAGAAAGGCCGACAAAGAAAGGCCCCCATCATGGCCGGCTCACCATACCCTTATTCCCGGTCTTGCATTCGCACTTCCCGGCCGGCATCTCCGTCCTGGCTCCTCAATACCGCTGTGTCACCCGGCCCGGACAGGGAGACGGCAACCAGTTCTCAAGGCCGTGTCACTTCAAATCTTGTCTCACAACCAGCCTCGATTTCGGGTGACACACCCATCATGTCGGGATCAGACCACGAAATGAACTATGCATCCTAAACACCACGGCCGTCGACGGGAGCACGAGCTTTCTCTCCTGTCGTTGCCCTCTCATCCCAAGCCGCCGGCTAGCGCCAGCGGCGCGAGATGTCCATCCCATGGATCCCGCCCTGTTCCCGCTCAGGGGCCTCCCATGATGAGCTTCTCAGATGCGCGCCTTCTTGTAGGCCAGGACGCCGCCTTTCAACCTAAAAAGGGGGCCGACACACGCGCGCCGGCACGCTCCCACTGGCGGGTTCGGCCTCGGCCTCGGGCTTGCCCTTTTGACTTTCTATTCTCCCTGCATCCTGCATGCGGGGTCCTGGAGAGACGATCGGCTGCGCGTTCTAGAAGTCTTCCGGGATCTGTTCTGCAACGAATCTCGTATGCTTTCTTTTGCCGACTCGGCGACGTGTGCAGTCCATCCCGGTAGTCTTTTTATCTATTGCGACGGACCCTGGGTGATTTTAAAAAAGAGATCGGCGGTTGAGACACAGACAGTGCGCTCACCCCAACTATCAGCCCTCTCGTTTTCACCAAAAATAAAACAGAAACAGAGCCAAAGCCAGCGCCTACACGTTGAAGCTAACACGCATTCGGCCCAAGATCCAGAGCCGACTGACTATTGATCGAGCAAAATTTCCGATGTCAATCACAACCAAAGACCCACTCAGCCAAACAGATCTGCTCTTCAACTCGCTGCAGCAACCCTCGACTTAATCAACTCTGCGCGGACAGCGGGCCGAATGCCTCGCATGTCCCCGCCTACAATGAACACTTGCCAGCACTCCAACGCCTCAACCGCCAGAGTAGGTAGCATCAAGGTTTGTTGGGCATCAGCTGTTGACTGCAACACAACTGCGACATATTAATCAATATACCCTCCAAGTCGGCTAGTACTACGAGGCCTAGCATTGAACTACTTCTTGAGCTTCAGAACAACAAACAGCCGACAGAGGATGATACCTGTTGGTCAGACTTTCCAACAGATCTACAGTTGACTCGGTCATGGCATAAGGTTACCCACATAGTCACCATTCACTATGTTCCATCGTTTGGTCAACCTTTTCGTTGTAATTCTCGCTTTTGGACATACCAATCCCCGTCTTGGACTCGGCAATCTCGCAATGGCCGCTGTTCTCATCCCAGCCGCGCCTTGAGGATGTGTGCGCGGAATGAATACTGGATATACCCGAAGCAGGGGGGTTGGCTCAACCTTACGTATGGCACTTCTGACTTGCGTTGATGATGTGCAGCGGCTCACTAGCCAAGTCTTGCTCCATAAAGAACGAGTAATGGGCAGTTCGGTTGTGCTACGATGAGGCTACCGGGCTATTACAATTCCGTTCTTCCCCTAGAAATCCGCGGTAATCTTGGCTGTTTTCAGACCAAACAATTTAGGTTAATGACTGCTGCTTCTATAAGTATGCAAGTGCCGCCGCGATGACGTGTTCACACACACGCGCGTGCGAAAACGAGGCTGTCGTCTGAGTTGAAACTTGCGGCGCGCCCAAGTTCAAAAAGTAAACAACCGGTATCCCCCAATTTGGGACAATGCGGTTGCGAGGTTTATCTTGAGTCTCTTGCAAGATCAAACCTCTTCGGAAGATTGTCAGTTGAATGAATGAGATGGAAACCAGAAAAGGTCTTAGCGCATAGTCAGTTCTCTACTAGGTATTGCGACAACTTCGTCTGTAGGGATATTGTTCTTATCGAGTACGCAAGTTCCACTTCCAACTTTCAACGACTCAATTCCGCAGGTCGGCCAGGGCGAGCTTGACTCGGCAACCTGCCCCCTCCCTCTGCAAAGCACAGGGAAAAAGTACCTGTTAGCGAGATGAAGTTGGAACATACATCATTGAGAGAGGAGAGGAACCTCTCGCCTTCCAGATCGGGAAGGTGACGCTACGGGAAGAGCCTCACGGAGAACTGGAGGCCAATCGCTTTGGATCCAGAAAGGACCTCCTCCACCGCGATGGAAAAAGGCCTCCACCGCGATTTTTTTTAATCTAGCTGGTGGGCATCACACCGCTCTCACCGGGGCTGGGGCCTGGGCCTGGGCCTGGGCCTGGAATAGATGAGAGACCGCGATTCAACGAGTTGCACGACATGTCATTTCCACCTGGCTTTACCTCTTTGAGTTGTCCAAGTTGGGTTTTGGTGCTTTTTTGACCCAGACTGTGAAAGACGAGAAGGGGAAACAAGTTGCAAGACAAGAAACAAGCTTCCCAGGAACACGGGACGACATCCCAAATTGAAAAGTTACACGGAGTGCTTCTCAGCCACTCGTCAGCTTTGATATTGCCCCTGGCCCAGACGCGCATCCCTCTCTGGTCCTGCGAGGCAATGACGCTCCCTACTCCAAAGAGGACATGGGCCAAGACAAGGCGGGCAAGCCCTCATCTATCTGGGACCCCACGATCCCGACGCCTCGATGCACGAAGAGATCTGATCTAAGACAAGGGGGGGAGCAGGCGGCTTGAAACAGTACGACCCGATCTCTCGATAATCACCATGTCCAGCCGTAACACCATAATCTTTTTTTTTATCATTCCTCTCTGATAACTTCCGAAACAACGCACACAGCGCAACAATGCTTGCATCTAAGAATCAGATCACCTCTGCATGCTGCCAATGATCTCCCTCTGCGCCGCGCGGTCCCTCGCCCCCTCGCTAAGGCTGCCGATGCTCCGCAGGTCGCCGACGACGTCCTTGGCCTTGCCAAAGTAGACCTCCTGCAGCAGGTTGCGCATCTTGAGTTCCATATCCTCAACCAGGCGGCCGACGTTGGCAATGTGGCTTTCGTCGCCATCAACCGGCAGCTCCTGCTCCACCTGTCTCGTCATGTTGCCGCTCAGGTCCATGTCGCCCAGAGAGGCTGCCGAAGTCGACAGGGAGAGGATCACGGTCGAGGTAAGCTTGTACTGTGTGGTGCGGCCACGTTCGATGGCCTCGAAGACGTGGATCGAGTCCCAGACACCCTCGGCACTGCCACCAGGTGTCGCGGCTGTTGCAATGTCAGCGCTTTTTCACGTAGTGTCTTCATGGCCGGGCCCAGCAGGGCAGAGACGTACACTTCTTGAGCAGAACAACGCCGGCAAATCCATCGTCCAGGTTCCAGAAGTAGACACTGCTCACACCGCCCTCGTAGTAGAGATCCCGGTAGACGTCAAACGCCTCGTTGGCCTTGATCTCCATCTTGCGGACACGCTCGCTAGGGATAGCACCCTCGCCAGCACCCTCGCTGCCACCTGCACCGACACCACCGACGCCGCTCTCATCCAGAGGCGGGTCGAATTGGTTGCTCCATGGCGAGCGGTAGCTGTCGCCGTCACGGTTGTAGTCGCAAAGGAGGTAGTCGCGGCCCGTCTGCTTGCACCGCTTGACGGTCAGGGGCTGATCGACGGATGAGAGTAGGTCCTCGGTCAGATCTGGGGCGAGGGAGATGATGGCATTGAGGTGGTCGGTCGTGTGTTTCGGGTTCAGACGGCGGAGGAGGTCGCTGGAGGCGGGCTCGGGTTAGTGACATTGGAGACGATGGGTTGGGGGCCGGTGCTTACAGCGCCGAGTCGAAAGGGTCGACGGCGGCCATTGTGGCGCTGTGTGTGTATATATGTCTGGATCGGCGAGGCGAGAGTTTTCAGAAGCTTCGGCGGTGATGGGATGCGTTGTCGATGGATTGGATGTTCGAGGGGTGGGAGTGTTAGCGGAACGGACCCGGCGGGGTAGGGCGGTCATCAGCAGCCCCTGGGGAAGAACCCCACCACTCAATGTGAGCTCTCAAAGCACCGACCAGTTCCTTAGGGTAGTGGTGAGGTACGGAGCTACCATCAAGCGGCACGTCATGGCAGGACCAACACAGCTTGCCAGAGCAACCCGTACCGCAAAGCATGCATGTTGTTCGTGGCACCTCGCATCGTGAATTTTACAATATTTAAAGCGTCCTTTGTATTCATTCGTCCCCAAACAAAAAGCGCTCGTCGATATTCGACTTAGGAAAGAAACATAGACCAAACCATGTAAGCTCTAGGAAACTGCTCGTAGACTCTGTCTCCAGACTGCCATTCTGCTGGCCTTGCGCTCCTTTTCGTCCCCTTTTTTTGGACTCAACCTCCTCACTAGATCTACTACCTAACATGTTCTTTCCAACCTCACTATTGCGAAAAATCCGTATTCGCCAACGCCTCGCGAAGATAAATAGAGGCCCAACCACACCAAAGTAACCTGTCTCGCACCAGTCGCTCTCTTTCCCGCGCCCCCCTATGCGTGGCTCCCTTCAAACCAGCCTTTCTCATTACTTGAAAGGCTGTCCTGGTCATGTTCGAATCGTAACAGCTAAGAGTACTGCAGGGCCCATTGGAGAATGCCGGTTACGCAGTGCTTGCTGGAATAAATATAGCGAGAAGTAAAGTTGGGAACCCCACAGTCGCGTCCAAAAAGAAAATGTTGCCCTCGGTCAGGGCTCAAGAGTTGCCGGGCCGTTCGTAGCCACTTGTTCAGCTGATTTCAACGCTGCAAACGACGCAGAGCAATGGCTCCGTCCACACCTTGTCGCCTTCGGTGACGTTCTCGCGAAGGTCCCTGATCTCAATCTTCGGGGGGTTCATGTCCATCAAAATCTTCGCCTCAAAGAGCCCTTCGTAGGCCTTCGTGTCTGATGCCGCAATTCTCTTCTTCCCGGATCTAGCCTTTCGGGACGCCAAAGGGGCTTCGAGCGCAGAAGGCGTGGCGGGAGTCGTGGGGTGTTGCGAGACACGCTCGTCCTGAATGGCAGGGGTACCCTCGGTGACTGACTGGCCGTTCGGCTCTTCGGGAGCGTCGCTAGGCTTTGCATCGATTGTTTGCTTGACTTCGGCACCGCTTTCCGTGGGGCTCAGGGGAATGTTGACGCCATCGTCCATCTTCTTCTCCTCCTTCACTTCTTTCTCGATGTCGCTCTCCGCAACGGAAGCAGTTCCTTCGGTCGGGGGCTTTGCGGCGAAGTGGGGCTTGTCCCTGCCCAGTCGTTCGTACGTTCGCGTCAGGGCATCCTCCCGAAGGCAATGCTCGTGCAGCCACTTGCCGCACTCCTTGTTGGAGCATCCGATCAGGGTCTTGTCCGGGTTCGCAGGTTGTCGGCATTTGCAGGTACGTTCAACGGACTGCGCAAAGTTAGTTTTGCTGTGATCAGCGCAACGATGCGATCATATACCTACAGAAAGTTGTTGGGTTCGACAGTCAAAGGCCTGGCGCCAGTAAAGGGCCTCCTGTATTTCGTCATCGTTTTCCTCTATCCATTGCTTGACATTCGCAGGGAGCGTCACGCTGACAACGTTGATGATGTCCACTACTTCAAATCAGCACCCACACCACGGCTTCATCCCAATGCATGCGACTTACTGTGATTGGAGGCAATCAACTCGTTGTGACCATGGTACGGCTGGCGACCACCGGTATACTTCTTTCCCTCCATGGTTCCTTCAGGAAGCTCCTCCGGCCAGTACATCCAGTAAATTCGTGCATAGACGTGGTGCTCGTCGCTGGCGCGAATCTCCAAAATACGTGCCACCCAGTCATCCTCGGACTTTGATCTCTTGAAAGCCTTTTCGGCATCGCCGTCAGCAGATCCATCTACCGCAGCCTTCTGGCGCTGGACAGTTTGGTCGTTTGCGACGTAGATGAAACCCTCGCTGAAGTACTTTGTCCCGTTGACTGCGCCCGTCAGTGTGAGCGCACGACCATCACAGGGAGCGAACAGTGGAAACTTACGAACAAAGCTGTTGTACCTGGTCATTTCCAACCACTTCTTCTGAGGAACAACGTTGTACTCCAGGTCCAGAACGTCATTAGCGCTCTTGCCATTGAAGTCGCCGGACGGGGAGAAGGGAGAGAGTTGCTTCGAGCTCTTCTTGGCGTCATCCTCGTCTGGCTCCTGCTTCCTTCTCTTTTTGGATTTCTTTTGTGCCTTGGTGTCGGGTTCGGCGTAGGTGATGCTGAAGGGGCACTCGGCCTTGTTTTCCTCGACCTCGGCGCGAGGACGTTTGCGCGCGGAGGACGACATGGTGCAGGTCCGAGGTCGCAAACCGGACTTGGGTTCGGGTATCGCGCAGAGATGATGAGCGGCGTCGGATAGCGTGGTTCGAAGATATTTGAAACGATTGAAACGGTGATAGATGGTCGATGAGTTGTCGCGACGGAAGGAAAGGAGGACGGGGTGGCTGGAAGAAAATGGGTCGCCTGTTGACCGGGGTAGATGAGGCCGAGTGGCAAGCGCGCCGTCCCGGTCGAGCTTGCGAAGACACTATGACAAGTGTACGATGGCTCTGGCAGGCCTGGAGATGATACAGGCCAGGTATCAACGACCAATGATGGCCACGATGCGCAAAGTTGGAAAAATCGCAGGTCGAGGACAGGAGCTGGCGATCCGGGTCGAGGAACGGCGCGTCGAGTAGGTAATCACAGCCACCTGAGATTTTCTGAAGGCGCATCACGTGATCTCTTCGGAGTTAGCAGCACTGCCTCGCGTAAGCACATACAATTGCAACATGGCATCCGCCATTGACAATTCTCCGCTGAATGCGCCGGCAAAAGTCAATGCACCTTCTGGTATTATTTCTCTTACACTTGATTCGCTGTGAGGGCGCAAACAATACAGCGCCGCCAACGACAAGGCGACACCATCAAAGGTCATGAAACGCTGTGTTGAATCATATCTACCCTAGGCGTATGCACTTTTCTGAACCGCAAGCCAGAAACCGAATGAAGGATAACAAACATGGCTGGCAGCCATCATAACGCCGTGCTATGCAATGCGCCCGTATGCTACCGTCTGGTCCGATCATGCTCATCTTCCTCTTCATCATCGTATGCGCTGAGAATGGGCCGGTCCTCGCTCTCAGTCTCACTTTCAACTCCTCTGTGCTGGCTCTCAAACCCCTCGATCGTCTCCGCAAGCCTTTCGCCCTCACGCTTGCCTCTCTCCACGTTGACGCTCCAGATGAGGGGCGCCGGAATTGCTACCAGAGCCGCCAAAAACCAGAACGCTGGTCGGATGTCTCCTGATCCATCAATGATGGCTCCCACGATCGCCGGCCCAAACACACTCGAGCCCTTGTCCGTGATGGCGTATAAAGCATAGAAAGCCGCTTCGGAACCGGGAGGAATAAGCTCGCCGTAGACTGATCTGCAAAAGCTCGACACGCCTGCTAGCACAAGCCCATACACCGCGGCCAAGGGATACATCTCCCAAGGCTGTTGCAGTCCGCCCACGCCCCAGTTCCGCACAAACGGAATGTAGCCGAGAAGTCCGTAAATCGGAATGAGCTCGAAGAGGCCGATGCAGACCAAAATCGTCTGGTGGGGCTTGAGATTGAGCTTGCGCGAGATGAAGGCCCAACTAAATGCTCCGATGACCCCGAACGTAGTGGATATAACATTGATCATCCCCAATGCCCAAGGCTTCATGTGAAGCTGGGTCTTGGCGAAGAGAATCGCTGTGGATGACGTCGTTGCCACGGCATCTGAGAGGAAGAACCAGGCAACGATGAACAGCATGATGTCCCTGAGGCGTCGAGCAAGCTGAACTGTCCTGAAGAGAGAGCTCCAGGCGTTCTTGGTGTAGCTCAACCAAGCACGAGCGCCCTTACCCGAGCCGGAGTCGATGGGCATTGGTGGGCCCGGTCTCGGGCGCAGCCACATGGCGGCCGGAATAGTAAATATTGTCCTGTTCGTTGAAAGTCAGCTCCGGTTATACACAACATATGATCAGGGCCAACAATGCGGACGATAAAGACAACAGAGACGAGATGTTACATACCACCAGGCACCAACAACAAAAAGCACAACCCTTTGCGACCATGTCGAGTTCTGCATCGCAATCAGAATGACAATAGCGACGCATTGCACAAACAATCCGGCAATGTAACCGGTTCCGATGCCCTTGGAAGATATCTGGGTTGAAAGGTGAAGCTCCACCGAGGTGATTTCCTCATGAGTAGCTTTCCTTACTAGAGGATGACCATGATGAGCATTCTCTCCAAGCAATGCGGTGGTGGAGTCTTCTACATCGCCAACAGCCGAATCTTCATCGATGGGAGTGCCATTCAAAGGCTGCGACTCCATGTCCGAGTTACCGAGATCTGGTGTGTGCACCGTCGCGGACGCCAAAACCTCGGGATGGTATCGCACGAGAAGAGGGAGGAATGAGTTCAGAAGTACGAATGATGCGCCAAAAGATGCGTTTGAAATGATGGCCAGCAACGCGCCGAGTATGTATATGCTCTTGTTGACGAAGATGTATGCCATAACTGAGAAGCTACCGACCCACGCGAAGGTGAGCAAGAGCTTCTTCCTCGAGTCGCCATGGTCGGCAGCGCTGCTGATACTCACGACCAGGAGAGCCTGGATCAAGACGCTGATTGAGAAGGTGTACATGGCGAAGCTCGCGGTGTTGATTTCCATCCCGAGCACATAGACGATACATTGTCCATCGGCCTTGTTCTTGGAATCGCTCGTGCCACAAGGGGTCGTTCGGTCCGACAATAGGACGCCATTTTCGCGAGCGAGTGTCTCGAGGAGAATCGGGATGAATGAGCCTGTGAATCAGGTCTTGTCAGCACCAGCAACGTCAGAGTCAGGTGTTGGAGGGGCGCATTGATGTAGACATGTTTCCGTGTCTTCCGTCGGGGAAGCGACAGTGTTATTACGAGCTGGTTGAACATACCGATGGCTGAGAAATGTCAGTTCGTGAACATGGTCAGATGCAAGGCGGGGAGGATAGCTATTGCTTACCACAAATAACATAGGTTTCGGCAGCAAAGGCGTAGGCGTACCAGCCGTTTAGCTCCTTCTGGCTGGTGGGACGGGTATCTTCACCCTGATATCGGCCTTGGCCATGGAAGAAGCCATCACTGCTGCTTCCAGGACTCATCCTGTCGTAGTCTGAGTCGCTGTCGGAACGTTCGTCGTCAGCCTCAAAGTCGGAGGTGAAGGAGCGAAAGGAGCGTTTGGACAAGGTCGAGAGGCGCGACCATAACCTTGGTGCAGGCGGCGGGCGAGCGTGTTCCTCATGCCTGGGAGCCATGGGTGACAAGCAATCAAGCAGCACAGCACAGCACTGACACGGGCGGCTAGGCTTAACTTTACTGGATGGAGCAGCTGACTTGGCGGGCTGTCTCACTCCGGTCGCAGCACGCAACCTCCAGGGCTGAACTTCCGTCCGAGTTTAGGCTGCAGAGGCAACCAGGAACAGCCAAATCTCCAGGTTCCCGCGCCAGGTACCTTGCCAAGGTGGGCAGACAGCGGAATGCACGGCGAGCAATGCGGATAGATTGGGGGTTGGGGTTGGCGAATGCAGGTTGGACTAGGTACCTAGCACTGGGGGCGTCGCAACAGTGCTAGGCACCACCACTTTGAGCTTGACCGATGGACTGCTGTCCTGCTGAGAGGTGTCGAGGGGGGCGCCTTCGCTGCTGTGGGCGGACCACTCGGCGTATTTCCAGTAGCTGCACGGCACCTCACCGGCCAAGTTCTGACTGGAGGCTGCCGTCGGGGGAAGCGAGTGCTGCTGAAGATGTTCCAATAGAAGTCGAGGACGGGCGGCAGGTCGGATGTTGTCGTTGTCTTTGCCTTCAGTGGGGTGTCTCGCAAAGGAAGCCTGCCGAAAAGGGCATGTGGACTGGACTGGTTTCGAGGAAAACCGGAGATGGGAGGGTGTTGGCTTTAGGAATCGTGCAACGAAGCTGACAGGTGACTGTTAGGTGACAGACCGAAGGTGCGGGTGACGACGACGCAATGAATTCCTTGCGGACAGCAACATGAGGCCACCGCGACTGCGACAATGGTTATCTGGATCGAATCCTGGAAGAAGGAGGGAAAAAGACAGAAGCAAGAAAAGAGAAGGTCGGAGGAAAAGTAGGTCAAGGAGTCGTCGGGCAGGTTGAAGAGACCCGACTGTGGGCCGGCGCGGTTGGTTATATGGCGGCCAAAGGAAGGAACCACACCGCGTGAGGCAAAGGCCAGCTCCAAGGTGACAACGTCAATGTCAATCCATGGTCTTCCCCGGAGTGGACGACCAGACTTCTCCATGCCTTCTCCGACTTTCCAGGCCTGCCGTACGAATACGCTTGCGTTGTTGCAAGTTATTAGCCCAAGCCAACTAGGTGCTGCAGTAAGCTTGAGCCAAGGCCACCACCTCTTTCTTTCCACCTCCACAACCTTCTCTACCTTACCTTACTTGTACTGTCCGTCCCATTCATCGCCTTTCCACCTTCCTTCCATCACGCCGTCCTTCCCCGAACCTAGCTGCCCCCTGGTCGCATTGAAAACGCCTTTGCCCAATCTCCTAGACATGCGACCGCAGATATTGTTGTGCTTTCCAATGCATCATCGCCGATGAATGGTGTCCTTCATGTTTCTAGCGCCGCTGCCACGCTTCAAGCATGCGGCGCTATGAGGCAATGAGCTCCAGTCATCGTCAGAAGGTACGCGGTGCCGACAGCCATCGTGAGACGAACCGGGGGCCTCATTCGTCCGATATTCCAAGCTCAGCGTGCGTCGATGGATATGCGTTGCACTCGATTTTGGATTGGGCATTGGCCGCCGCTCGCCTGCATCTACCTGCACCATACTTTCCCATCCATCTCAACCCTGGTTTAGCACTTTGCCATTGACACCACCCTCACCGCAAGAGGGCGAACTGATGAACATTGGCCACACTTTTATCTCCCCTCGTACAGCGTTTTCTCTCATCCCGCAAATCTTTCGTTGTATCTACGCATCAGATAGTAGCTTACCCGCTGTGAAGGCATCGAAAACCCTCTCATGATGAACAAGAAGCCCTGCACAATTAGAAAAACCTGCTCTGGCATGACCAAGGAGCGGCGAAATCGCAACTGATCAAGTAGTCGTCTCTTGGCAAAGAGCCGCTGCCGCCTTGGGAGGGGCTAGCTTCGCTGCTGATTGAGATGGACCTCTACCTACAGTTATCTGACTCAGTATGACTTTGCTGTTGTTCTAACATTCTCTGATGTTGGTATGCCCACAGCACCATATTTCACTACATCGAAAACTATGCGATCTGAACTCTGCCTTGCATCCTGCCCTCTAGGCTCTGGCAACACTGCGGCAAAGTTTCGTGACGATCCGAACCGTACTGGGGCTTGCGGGGGTGGACATTCTGCAAGTGCCTTCGCGATCTGCGCGCCCTCTTGACTTCGCTGCCCACCACACTTCAACTCCCGTTGGACCCTGAAGGACGATCACCGGCTTGCGAGCTGGTTGGCGTTAAGACTACTTAGCGCAAATCGCGCGCAAACCAAGAAAACTATTTTGTAATCCCTCGCAGCTTGAACATGGTTTTGCCTGTCACACTACAGTCAGATCCGAAATACTGCTTATTTGTGCCATGACCTTTTCGTACAATTCCATGTCCGCCCAAAGCCAAAGATGGGACCACTTTCCGGACTTCACCGCCTCAACTTTTAAAGTTACCCGGGGAAGGGTCTGTCGTCGCCAGGACCCAGAAATACCCTGGTGCCTCTCCGCAATGAGATGAAACGGGCCGACGTTGGGTCTGAACTCTGAAGCTTCCATTTCTCTGTTCAATAATGTTGTCGCAGAGACAAAGCCGACATAACGAGCGCTGGCCATGTGCCAAAACAACAGTTTCCGGTCTGTTGGATCGACTAAACTCTAGTTCGCTCGTGAAGTTGCAAGCTTGACAGTTTCAACGACGCCGACAAAGTCCGATTCTCTCGCTCTGAGACTTTCATGTTCTGCTAAGCATGACCGGATTACATCATCAATCGGCTCTGCGGACCTGCGACAGGATCGGTGTGCACGGACCATATCGTCGGCGCCGATGTTCCCCACATCCCGGATATCATCGGAACTCTCAGTGCAGCATTTGCAGGATACACGCAGGAAATCCAAAAGTTGAACGAATTGTGAACATTGCAACGCATGGATGTTTTTAAACGAATCTGAAAGCTCTCTTCTAAATTGAATTAACACGTTTGAGATGCGGCTTGTTACGGCAACATACGTGGGGACCTCAAAGCGCGCCGCCGCCACACACGAATACGAAGGATGGCACAACACCACATTCCACCCACCCCTAGGGTATTATTTCACAATAAGATCAATCAAACACGTGGCGAAGTGTCCGAGTGGTTAAGGAGTTTGACTCGAATAAATGTTGGAATCAAATGGCTTCGGCCGCGCAAGTTCGAATCTTGTCTTCGTCGATGTCTTTATTTTTGCCCTTTTTTTCGCATTATGCGTCTGTCATGTTGTGCGGTGTTGACTTAACCGAGAGCACATACAAAGCACAGATAGAGTTCGTTCATCTGATGCTGCTTCTGTCCGTATCTTCTTTCGTTCAAAGCATATCCCTGCAGAGCGTCAAGTCGGATATACACCAGATACCGCAACTCTCCGTTCACAGTTGTGTTTTGAATTGAGACCGCCTGATTCCTCTATTGGCGCAGCTACATTCCCTGTGCACAAAACGACTTATGGATTTCTACATTGCTTGAATTGAACTTTTGTGGCTGATCTCGGTGACCTTGTGAGACGAGGCTAATACAGCTGCTGGTATCTTGACGTGTTTTTCTCTTCTCGAACACCCAATACAAACAAGTTGTATTTGGATAGTGTTTTTTTATCCGGGTCAAAAGAGAGCAAGAAAGACTGGGTAAACCAGAAGAGGCCCTGTGTTTCCCCTGTGCTAGAGCGACTATCTGTTGAGGATATTCACTATATATTACTGTCGTCGTCTTCATCGTCGCCGTCGTTGTTATTATCTTCGTCTTCGTCATCGTCATCGCCTATATGACTTTTATCATTCCTCGCATGTTTGTCCCTACTGTCGTACTCGATTCATGAAGAAAGGGGGGATGTTTGCGATATTAAGGAGATGTGCTGATTAGATCTAGAGGACAAATTGTACGCGCTTTCTTGGTCACTGTTTCAGTTGCTGATGTTGAACTTGATTTTCGCAACAGAAATTGCGACATTGACCCGGATTTTGCTGATTGACTCATTACAAAAGCCCGCAATTGAGAAATTTGATGCCACGGTAAATTGAGCCAGCAGCAGGATATCATTCAAAGTTCTCAAGAGGAAGCATATCTATGAAAATGGGGATATCGTGAAGGGTAGGTATGTTAACAACTTCCAACCAAAAGCCACCCATACGCACAGCACACAACAACAGTCTGGTGCCAATCCAGGCATCCCGCCACCACATTAAACATCCACATCATTCTGTCAGCCATGCATTCTTTTCGCATCATTTTCAATCTGCACCCGCTCACGCCATGCCAGAAAATTTTACTTCTTGTGGAAAGGAGCAAGGATCTTGGCCTTGAGCTTGTCGGCGACGCTGACGCCAGCAGTGCCGTCGGCGCGGGCCTGGGCGGCGGCCTTCTTCTCGTGGTCGATCGACTTGTGCGCGTTGCCAGCGCCGCCGCGGCCGCCGTGGTAGTCCTGGTTCTCGGTCGAGGGGCGGTAGGCCTCCTCGGGGACGAGGTCCTTGTCGGAGCGTGGGGCGGGCGCAGAGCCTGCGTCGCCAATGTTGCCGGCACCTGTGATTTGCATACAGTCAGTCGATGAGCGGCGTTTCTCAAGAGGGCGACTTTGCGACGCAATTACAAAGGCGGTGGGGTGAGGGTCGGCTTCGTGAGCTCATCGCGCCGATGCCGCAGGGGGCTGGGGGTGACGCTGATAAGAAAACGGATGTCTTATGTACCTCCTCTGCCTGCGCTGTAGGCTCCGTGGCCCTGGGAACCCTCAGGACCGGTCCTCACGACTTCGCCATCGACGTACTGGGTGTCGTCGGGGTTGATGTTTCCAGCTCCGCCGCGTCCGTGGGATACTTCGGCCGTCATTGTGAATGGGTTTGTTGTAGAGCGATAAATGTGGTGTGATAGTTGTCTTTCGGGGGTACTTGGTCTTGGCAGGTGAGTCTGCGATGCTTGGGATGAAGAAATCTTGTCTAAAAAAGAAAGTTGGAGCGACGGCTCGATATTTTATTCTGCAGGATCACAAGCTTTGGACCAGGGGACAGGAGGAAAACAGGTACGTCAGTAATATTATATATAGATAAGGCATCGGTTCCTGGCAGCTCGTCGTCACATCATAAGATAGAGACAGACTGAGAGAAAGAGTACAAAGTACCTACATCGGATCACCTACTACTATCAGTGACTCCAGACCCCCA
This sequence comes from Colletotrichum chrysophilum, assembly GCF_026319265.1. Classification (NCBI taxonomy): domain Eukaryota; kingdom Fungi; phylum Ascomycota; class Sordariomycetes; order Glomerellales; family Glomerellaceae; genus Colletotrichum; species Colletotrichum chrysophilum. The sequence continues at coordinate 101,001 of NW_026517357.1, read as the reverse complement.
AGCTAAGGTTATCTCGAGGCGGCGCACGCCTGCAGTCGACTGCGGGATGTCTTAGCGTCTTGGCCCCTGGCACTTTGCGAGTGGGAGGCACCGTTTCCATGTTTCTGTCCCTTCTTCATCCTTTCCATCGGGCACATCAGCCTTCAGCCATGCATGGCACGCACGCACACTCACTGGCCGCGTCCCGCGGCGGGACAGTACTTGCACATGTGCTGAGCACCACACAGACACCGACCAACGGTTCAGATGGCAGCTCAGCGAATGACAGTCGGCCCCTGCCCTGATAAACCCTGGTTTACGTACCTGAATTTCGTGAGAGCTCCGGAGACCATCCCGCATCGAACGTGTCTTGCCCAGCCCTTCGGTATTGTGTAAAGCACAGACGCAAGCTAGTACCTTCGCGAAGGATGCTGCTGCTGCCACCTTATCTCGACGCCAGCAAGCAAGCGGTGATTCGAACTCTATGGAAAGCTCTACCCTCGAACTCATCATGAGCCCGTTCGCACTTCCCATCCTTGGCGAACTTTACGCTCGGGAAAGAGGTCTGATGATCAACCTTGAAGGAAAGCAGGGATACCGCCTGTTTTCTCCAGAGCAATGTCGTCATATGAGGCATCCCACAATTCGACTTTCGCATCCTATGTCTCCAACAACACTATGTGCGATGTCTTTCCAACTTTCACACGTTAATAGAACTCAGCACCAGCTTGACTTCCCCGTGTGGTCGGTCTCATTCGGCCAACTCACCCGCTCGCTGGGTTGTCCAGCAATGGCGAACCAGCTACAGCATTAAGAGGCGTCGAGCAACAGGCGTCGAGTGAGCACCGAGAGTGACGTTCCACTCAAGCTATCCCGTCAGCCAAGACCAACGAATGGGATCACATAGCCCGTATTTCTGATGGTCGCCCCGGCGCGCGCATGTCAGCTTGGGACATGCAACCTTCCATTGGCCACGATACAGCAGGCAGAATGAGGGGTGAAAGGAGAGATCGCCGTATATCAACGCCGGAACGACCGCATCGCCAAGTCGACCCCATCTCGGAAACCTGCCAAACTACACCTTCTTGTCTCTCATCAGCATGGAGATCTTAGGCACAGTCACTTCGGTATTTGAACTCTGCAGGATCACGAAGGACTTGCTTGAGACGTTCGCCAATGCGGGGCAGGATGTCACCCAGCTCAAGTACGAGCGCAACTTGACCGAGCTGCTCTGCGTAACTTTACAGGCGCTCATTGACAAGGATCCGAATATGCAGCATCGTGCGAATGGCAATAAAGCTTTGCTGATGAAGAGTTTCAGGGATACTATGGAGGGCATCAAATCGACGCTGAAACTCTTGGAGAAGAAGCTCAGAAAACTCAGCGTCAACGCAGACGACAACATTATCGCAAAAACGCGGCTTGGAATTTATTGGGTGCTCAATGAAGGAAATTTTAAGGACCTACTTGAGAGCCTCAGGAATCAGAGATTAATGATGAACTCTTTTGTCGGCTTGTACAATGCGTGAGTGCTTTCGAGAGACGAGTTTGAGTCTGCAACGTGCCACTCATCTAACATCACATTAGGGGCCAGACACTGGACGTGAAATCGATGTTGGGGAATATTCCACCGTCAACTCCGATGAGATCCGGAGAGATCGATCCAGGTTACGCGGAGGATCTGCTGAAAGCCGTCAAAGGCGGCCAGCTCGACAGTGTTGAAAGCGTGTTGGCCCGAAATGGCGACATCAACGTGGCCTTGGAAGGCGGAGACCGCGCAGTTCATATTGCCGCTCGCAAGGGCTCCTTGCCTATTCTCGAAAGACTTCTCACCCTCAGCGCTGATGTTCACGTTTCGAACAACGTCCGCGATACTCCCCTACATGCGGCTCTGAAAGCTGGACGGATAGAAACAGCCATGGCATTGCTGTTACGGGGCGCTAGTTGGAAGAGCCTGAACAACGATGGGTTCAGCCCGTTGCACCTCGCGGTCTTACACTCAACAAGCCCCGTCGTTCACTACTTACTGGACAGAGGAGCTGACACGGGCCTGCTGGACCTTAAAAGCCGAACACCTCTCAAACTAGCCTGGCACCCTCTGGGCAAGGATGGCAAGAAGGGCACGGTTGACATAGATATCATGCGGGCCTTGGTAGGTCACGGCGCCAGCCCGACGCCGACGGACGAGAGAGGAAGAACGCTGGTTCACCTTGCCGTCAAGGAGAAGCGACCGGACTTTGTAAGGCTGCTCGCTTCCAAGTCTGCTGATATGAACGCCAAGACCAACGACAAGAGTACGCCACTGCACGTCAGCATAACCTCGGACGATCTGCCCATGACCCGTCTATTGCTCGATCTCGGGGCAAACCCCAACGAGAAGACGGTACATGGCGGTTCACCCCTCATGTTTGCCGCTCGAGGAGGCTCGTTGCCAATGATGCGCCTGCTACTCGATCGCGGCGCCCAGAAATTCTACAAAACGCCCCAAGAGACCAACGCCTTCCTATGGGCCTGCTATGGCGGGCATATCACATGCGCCAGCTTCTTGCTCGGTTGTGGGTATGGGCCGTCCAAAAGGGCAGCCGCGGACTTCACAGCACTCCACTACGCAGCTGCAAGGGGCCACATGGAAATGGTGAGGTGGTTGTTAGAGCTGGGGGTCAACAAGAGTATCACATCAAAAAACGTAAGGGTCCCGTTCAAGGCCAGCGGGACGGCAGCAGAGGTTGCCAGAGCACACGGGCATAGCAAGGTTGCCGAGGTCATCGAGACCTTCGTGGACGAGCAGACGTACTAGTCGTTTCATCAACAAGCCTGCTAGTGTAAACAGGCAGGTTATCTCGAAGGATCAATATAGCAGATGCAGCTTGTCTGATACCAGCTTTTATTGGCTAATTACTCTCTACGGTCGAGCAAACATCTGCTTTGAATTGTCATTGGTACGAAAGTCGTGCCATGATGTAAATGGCGATCATTCATAAATATGGATGGCCGCAGATCTCATAACTGTGTGAAGTGAGCGTCGGCATCACCACAGATGCCTCATAAGACGTACTGACAAAAGCTTCGGTTGACCTGAATATACGTGTCCATAGATAGGTTCAACCTTTGTATGTCGACTTTTGACAACCAACTAATCGTCTACTCTTTAGTCTTGAGTGCTTTCGAATGCGGGTTTCCGAGTAAAGACGCGGGCCTATCGGATAATTGTGAAGTTGTAGGTTTCGCAAAACTGCGACGGGGAAGGTCAGAATACTACCTTACCGCAGACATTAGAACAGGGTCAACGCCAGTAGTCCCAACGAGCATGGTCTTCATACTGGATTACCCTAACATGAGAGGGAAAGAGGAAGAGTATCTGTATATACATATGCTGAGAACTTGCCGTTATTCGGAATAACAAAAACAGACAAGAAAAAATAAAACAATGGGCGGCTACTGGAGATATGTAGAGCCACCTAAGAACTCGAATCCTCGAGCTGTGCCGAAACCAGACACACAATCCGCCGCTATGCTATCTTGCGACGGTGGTCGCACCCATTGTTGCGGAATCTGGAAGGTGAGGTTGACTATGAGGGAAGGAGCACTTACTCCAGCGGGCCTGTGTCGCGACTTTGACGTTATAGTACCGCAGTTGCTCCTTCCACGAGACGTCACAACTGATTTGCGCCAGTATGCAGCAAAATTTAGGCATATAGCTAGCAAAATGCTGAAATTACGGATTCTCACTTATCTATATTTCCCTCTATGTGAAGAGTATCCTTGCCCTTAGGGCCCTCATCGTACGAAATTCTCATAGTAATCCCCGTCACTATCTATGATAAGTCTTGCTGCCTCTGTCCCGGTCCTGCTGCTTCTCAAATACCTCTTCTCACCTGGACCCACGATGAATACTGTTCTATGATTGATTGTGATATGATTAGACGGTCTCTATCGTTACAGTTGTGGCCGTCGTCTTCGTCGTTTTCCTCTTCCTCGGGCAGCCCGGCTGTCTTGAGCACCTCCCTCACTGCTGTTAACAATATCTCCTGCATCACAACCAATAATCATCCAAAGCAAGTACGTGGTTGTACTCATCGCATTGCCAGAACTTCGTCTTTAGGTCACCATTCTCAGCTTAGTTGCGCTTGAACTACGTCTCTAAGTCAATGGGGCTGTAGGTTTACAATTCAAAAAACCTGGCTCGTCTCATATTTGAAGCAACACAGGCAAACACGCCCGGACAGCCTGCCACATCGCAAGCATCAAGAGGCTCGTAGGGAGTTGAAAGTCGGTCAGTCAGACAACTTGGTTGCTGGCTGTGGGGGAGTCTTTCATGGGATCCACTAGACTTTGACAACTCCATCTGAGCCATCAACAACCCCGAGAAACTCCCGGTGACATATGCAGCGACATGAATCGCTTGCTGAGCCTAGAGCACACTAGCAACGCATTTACCGGGCTGTATCTTTCTTGGAAAACTGCCAGTTGACCGCTCACTGGTTTATGAGCGATTGTTTCTTACCCCGAATCGTACCTGTACTATTTCTGGCCCATTCGAACCGGCAAAGTTAAGATTCGAGGCCAAGTGCGTTCCATGTTGCTCAGTTATGGAGGGGAAACCGCAAACAAAACTCGGTCGATTCAGTAAAACAAAAAACCACCTGCCGATATATCAAATTCAAAAACATCGCACGATGCACTGGAATGCATTAGCTTCGATGGCGGACATTCAACTACTGCGGGTTGCTGCAGAGTAGTAGTAATGGGTGTGCAATTGTAGAGCGGTTCCGACTGCCGGTGACGCCGGAGCGGCATCCCTCCACCCTCCACCACAGATCCGTCCGAACTAAGGTGGGCAGCGTCCCCGGTGCTGGAAGGACGGAAACCGGCCAATACCTCTGCCCCCCCGAGAGGATGCACCCTCCAGAACCCGGTGCCTGCTCCCTTCGCGACGGTAAAGTGTAGGGCTGTCTGAGTTCACTCGGCAATCCCAAGGACGTTTGTAAGACGGAGGGGGCAGTCGGCCTGGAGGCATTTCGTCATGGCGCAGTGTCTCAAGAGCGGCAGTGGAGAAGACTGCACCGAAGGGTGCATGGCATGACGTTCGTTTCTTCCAGAAGTTTGTAGGAATCGGGCCGGCAAGGGAGGCGCGTGGAGGGCGCCAACCTACCAGTAGGCGTGGGCGTGCTGCAGGTTGTGTGTTGAAGGAGTGCGGGTGATCCAGGCGGTGCGCCCACTGTCGGTCGCTGGATTGGGGCACACTGGTCGAGCGGGTATGGAGGTTTGGCTTGGAGCCAAGGTGCGGCATGAGCGAGGCACACTGAGAATAGCCCGAACGGCGGAGGAAGGTGGCTGTTTGTCTCTCGGTCCTCGTTTCCCGAAGGCTGTCTATTCTTATTGACTCCTGCGGTAAAATCTGCCTTGTTTGTCCGCCGCCAACGGTAAGAATGACGCGGGGCATTGGTCAAAAAATTGCTTGGCCATGGATGATACTTGTCTGGCCGCGGAGTTGTTGAGGAGCTGACGGTCTGCCACAGAGTTACTGGGTACAAGCCATGATGAAATCCGTTTCGATCGGACATGGATGCGACCAAGAGGCACCGAGAAGAGCACCAATGATTGGTAGGGATGAAATGGGCTCGCAACGTGAGAGCGCTCGCGAGCGGATATCCCCCGCATGGATGCTAGCCGGCAACAATAGCGTTCCCCAGGCCTGGTGGGAGGGACATGCCAGGACATGGGGAGGCGAGCATCAACAGATCGACGGCGTCTCTCTCCACTGTTGGAGGGTTATGAAAAGCAGTCAGCGTGTCGAAAGATGGGAAAAGACGGGAGGGATGCCTTAAGATGGGCCGAATAAGTGCGGGAGGTGAATTCAACGAATGGGCTCGGGACCAGCAGCGTGGATGAGGGTCACAGCGGCGTTGCGTTTGGGCAGTTGGAGACGAAATCGAACCAGTAGCGTTGAGCAGTTTGTCTCTTCGTGCCAACCTCGATGCAACATGTCGTTGGCGGTGGCCGCACCGCACCAAGGGATCCAACCGGGCGGAGAGCCAGTGGACGGCTGGGGGTCGTGTGGTCTGGCCTGATCTGACAGTTTGACCACCCCGGGATGGGGGTTTGGTTTTGGAATAACTGAAGCTCATTGGTGTGAGCCGGCCGTCGGTTGTTGCAGTGAATCTGCTCTCTTCAGGTAAGGCGGGTTTGGTTGCGTTACGTTGCGTCGACTTTGCAACTCGCAACCCTGAAATACTGCACATTGAGAGGGGTCTCCGTCTGTGAGAACGAGAAGCCACTGCGTGCCATTCCATGCCATGCCATGCCCTGTTGCCAGGCGCACGGCCTGCGGCGGCAACCCACACGAAGGGTAACGGGCAAAGTGAAGGATAGGAGCCCGACCGAAAGAACGGTGGAATCGGGGTTAGCTGGCCAAGCACACAGTGGCCGCTTTTTGTGTCGAGCGGCAGTCGCAGAGTGCCCGTCCTGGACGATGTCTGTCTCATCGATCGTCGTTCACATCGGGGCCTGCAACACCAACGACTCAGGGCGTTCGCTTTTTTGTCCGGGGTGTGGAGAGAAGTGCGGAGTGGACGTCGGCAGCTAGAGTGTTAGGCTTGACCTGTCGGTTGGTGATAGTGTGCATGCTACGGGTTGTGAAAGCCACCGGGTGTTTTTTCCCACCAAATAGAAGAGCGAGGGGAACGCCATCGTGCCCGATTGAGTAGTCGGGCGTGTGCAAGGCGGGCGGGCTGGCTCCAACAGAGAGGGCTAGCTGACACCTTACTCTACGCTCTGCGTGTCTGCGTAGCAGATTCAGCGGGTACGAAGTGAAAAGCCAACATCGGAAGGCGAGAGATAAAGTCGAAGCAGCATGGCAGTCGGATTGACCAACAACGATGGCCGTATTAGCGCGGTTATCCTTGATAGACGGTGTTTTGGGGTTTGGATGGTGAGTTCAGCAGAGTTCCAAGTATGACCCCACGACCCAGAGACAGGCCGGGATGGCGTCCCTCTAGTTGATCCAGGGCCGTTTGGTTTTCGATAATTCTCTTTGTAGTAGGCTTGCCGACCGTTTCTGGCCCCCACGTAGCGTAGGAGGTGCTTCGTGCTTCGGCGGGTTGCTGTGCCGTACGCAGCAAAGGACTGCTGGTCCTAGGAGAGGTCATAGCGAAGAGTGAAGGGTGGACAGTCGTCCGTACTCAGGCCTTAGGGGTCATGGCCGTGACCTGCCCGTTGACATAAAAAGTCAAAGAAAAGACAGTGATAGACGCAGATCAGCCAGCGTCAATGGATGGAAGTAGGTTGAATGGGGTTAATAAGAGCAAGCTTCCTTCCGGCTAAGTAGCAGAGGGTATGTAGGTGTCGGGCTCCCATGAGCCACGGCATGGATGGAAGTGAGTGCGAGGGTGTGGAGGGGGATTTGACAAGCTTAGGCGAGGCGAGGCGAGGCGAGACAGACTCAGAGGCAACACAAGAGACATCCATGGACGATGGGCTGTAGCTGTGTTGCCCAGCCAGTCAGAGGTAACGCTTGAACGGTCCGTCGTGTCGGAGACGGAGGCGGCGAATGGTAGCCGACCCCAAAGACGGGGCCGCTGTATTTCCTGCGGTTGTGGTCGGTCGCAGAGACGGACATCTGGAGTAGTTTCTCGGTATCAATTGCAGGCGCGGATGAGAGAGGTCCCTCGTCTCACAGTTGGGGCCACTTGCGTAGACCGGAGATAGGCAGCGTAGGACCTGTCCTAACAGCGCGGGATACGTACTGCGTGCTGGTGGATGGATTGCAGAGACCAAAGACGATGCTGCTGGCGCTCGCTGCCAGGGTTTCGACGAGCCGACAGGGACTGATGCACACCTGGTCGGTGGTGACTGCGTTGAGTGGGTAAAAATGCGGAGGAAGAAAGAAGGTGGCAGGGTGCTCGCATGTCAGGCTGGTAAGTGCTCCGTGCCTGGGTGTTGGTAAGCAGGAAGGTGGGCGAGAACCACACCAGCGGTACATCTGGAGCTATCAGCAGCAGGTTGTCTTTCGTCCCTCGACGCTCGGTGTGAGTTTCCACTCGGACTTGAGGTGTGCACAAGACGGGAGCTAGATGGCGCTGGTTGGTGATGGAACATAGATGGAAGCTTGTCTCTCGGTCTCTTCAGCCGCTGGCTGGCCAGGCCGCGTAGGCGTGGGCTTGAGGATGATGCGTCGCTGGCGCGGGCGGTGTCGTGCAGAACATTGTTCCAACAGGGCGTGATCACCGTCGGTCAGGCCACGAGGAGATAACATGGCGGGCGACCCGTTGGGACTCTTGTCCGTAGGTAGCCTGTCTTAGCTGGGCGGAAGAAGAGGTCGCAGTTCCCGGAGGACGGGTACAGTTGAGTCACCTGGGGCTGAAGTCAGTCAGAAACAACGTCGTCTGACACTCCAACAATGGTATAGATACCTTTCCTTTGATGCGGTGCTGTTCTCCAACGAAGTCGCTATCGGTTAAATGTTAGTGTAGTCGGTCCCTTGCTGTCGCCCTCGGCTGGCTGGCCAATGAGTATTCGTACCCAAGGTGATGATGTGCTGGTCCCTCCCTCCCCTCTCCCCCGAGCTGCTGCCAGGCACCCCAGTGTCCTGGGCTTTGCAGCTGGCCTGGCTGGTACGGCGTGCTGTTCCGACCGGCGAACGCTCGGGTTAGGAACAGAAGGTAATTCTGATCAATGTTTGTATTCGTAGGTATGCTGTATGTACGTATGCGCCTTGGCGGCACGCATGCCTTGCCATGTCAAGATGGCCAGCACTCACCGTAGTACGTCGACGAGAAGTAAGCTTTCGATACCACCAGCCACCAGCTCTGCGGAGAGATCTGTATTCGTAGGTAGGTAGTGTATCCAACCTCCTGCCCCTCTTCCTGCTTGCTCTCATGACGACGGCCGGGACAAGTACTCGTATGCTGTTTCTGTACCTAGTTAGTAGGCCATCCGTAGAAGGGGAGCAGGTACTCACCTGGAAAAGCACACGCCGTAAAAAGGACTCTCCATGCCGCCCCCCTGGTCAGAAACCCCATGTCTGGCCTGTCTGACCTGTCTAGCCCTGCACTCGCGGACGAACTAGCCTCCTTCTGTGCGTTGCAACCCTTCGATTCCTTCCACCGGCCTCCACCTTCCCTCCACTGACACCGTCGATTGTGGACTGCCTGGTGGGGCACCTTCCTCTGTGCCTCGCCCTCCCCCCCGTCCCTTCTTCCCCCCACCACCACCACCACTATCACCACCACCTGCGTGTGCCTGCCTTACCTAAGGCACCTTCCATCAGCGGGTGACCTTCTAGCCCATCCTTAGGTTCCCACCCGCACCAGTTCGCAGCCGCTGTCTGCCAGCCTCTCCACCGTGTGTCGCCGTCGCTGTCGGTTTCCTGCCGCTTCTGCTGGGGAGGCTGTCGCTGATTGCCCGTCCCGCGGCACCGTCCAGTGCTGCCCGTTCCTACCTGGTACCTACCTTTACCTACGCACCTCTGCGCCGCACCCAAGGCACCTCGCCTTCCAACACACTGTCACACCCTCTCTATTACTGCCTGTCCAATCTTGTCCCGATCCTGTCCTGTCGGGTCAGTAGGTAGGTACAGGAGGTACCTTAGTGTCCCCAACCCACAACCTCGCCTCCGTCCTCCTTGCTCTTGCGGACCAGACCAGGTACCACCAACCCCAGGTCCCCAAGTCCAAATCCCTCTCACACCCAGTCTACCTAACTACTTCTGCGTACGCCGTTATTGCTGCTTTCTCCATCTCCCGCATTGCCAATCTCTCTCTTCCTTCCTCACGATTTCCCTACTTGCTGCCAACACGGCTTGGTCTATCTTTCTTTGTCCAGGCAGATGCTTCCACCACCGTTGGCATCCAATCTCCCCTGACGTCTCTTCTTCCTCTCTTGTCCCTCCACAGACCACCAACTCTTCGGCCGAATCCCCGAGCGACCATTACTACTCTGCGCCACAGTCGCGCGCACTGCTCGAATCCGCCCGATTCCTCCAATATACCTCTCCCCGCAGTTCACTCATAGCCATATCATTCAACCCGAGCCCAATTGTCTATCGCATGTTTGACTTCGTTTCCTCTGCCCGGCCCCCGTGAGCTTGTCTCGCGCGAACAATCCACCGACAAACACCCCGTATCTCGCTCGCCGCCCTCTCTAACCAGCCTCCGACAAAAGTCGCCAACATGGCGGGCTTCTTCAACAAACTGAAGAATGCGGGAAATGTGCGTACCAAATCTCTTGGAATTCAGCCCGCGCCCTTTCCGCCGCCGCGTCCCGTTCTCACATGCTGGCCTTTGCGCGACTTCGCCGTTGCTGACAGAGTGCCTGCTTTCTAGACAACCACAAGCCCAGCGACCAAAGATGCGCCCAGCAAAAAAGCCGGCAAGGAGGAGCCAGCTCCCGAGCTTACCCCCTTGGAAAAGATGCTACAGAATGCTGGTCCATTGAGGGAAGATGGCACCGACAAGTTCTTCGGTCTCGAGAATGTAAGTCCTCCAAACCCCACCGGTGTCTGCACCGGCTTTTCCGAGACGACGAATGCTGATCAATCGTGTAGTTTGGCAATACCTGGTATGCCACCTTGTCGCTTCTCCTGGCCCTTTCGCTGACCTTTGTATAGCTACTGTAACTCAATTGTACAAGCGCTCTTCTACTCCGAATCCTTTCGAGACCATGTCGTCAAGTATCCGCCCTTGTCGCCTACCGATACCCCCAACGGAACACGACCGAAGGTCAACGTAACCATCCGTCCGCCAGTCGCGAAAGAACCCCCAAATACCCCAGGTACGAAGCAGAAAGGCTTGAGTGCCTCGGAGTCGATGAAGCGCAGACAAGCTATAACTGCAGGAATGCCCCCTCCAGGCGCTCCTGGCACACGTCCCGAAGACAAGCCCGACTCGCCCGAATACAAGAAGAAGCAGGCAATGATCAAGGGCCCGATTCTGGAGTTGGCCCAGGAAAACCCCTCAGCATACGGGATGGAGGAATGCACCTTCACCGGGCTCAAAGACATCTTCCAGGCCCTGATTGAGAGCAATACCAGAACGGGTGTGCTCAGCCCGCAGCGATTCCTCGAAATTTTCAAGAGAGACAATGAAATGTTTCGAAATTCCATGCATCAGGACGCTCACGAGTTCTACGGTCTGGTCTTGAACGACGTCATATCCAACGTCGAGACCAACGCCAGGCGGATCCAGGAGCGAGAGGCTGAAAATAGGGACGGCTTGGTTCAGTCAGTGGAGAATGCTCTTGGTGCCACGAGCCTCATCAATCGCCCTGTCAACGGCATGGGCTCTCCTGGAACCGGATGGGTTCACGACATTTTCGAGGGAGTCTTGACGTCGGAAACAAAGTGTCTGACTTGTGAGACGGCCTCACAACGAGACGAGACATTTCTGGACCTGTCCATCGATTTGGATGAGCATTCATCAGTAACGTCATGTTTACGCAAGTTTTCTGCCGAGGAAATGCTCTGCGAGCGCAATAAGTTTCACTGCGATCATTGCGGCGGTCTTCAGGAGGCTGAAAAGCGAATGAAGATTAAGCGTTTGCCCAAGGTCTTGGCGTTGCATCTAAAGCGCTTCAAGTATACCGAGGATTACAGCCGGCTGCAGAAGCTTTTCCACCGAGTCGTGTATCCCTACCACCTACGCATGTTCAACACCACCGATGACGCCGAGGACCCGGATCGAATGTACGAACTGTACGCTGTTGTAGTTCACATCGGAGGTAATGCCTATCACGGCCACTATGTTTCAGTCATCAAGACCAAGGATCGTGGTTGGGTTCTTTTTGACGACGAGATGGTGGAACCGGTCGACAAGCACTTCGTTCGCAACTTCTTTGGCGATAAGCCCGGCATGGCTTGCGCGTATGTTCTCTTCTACCAAGAGACCACCTTCGAAAAGGTGCAGGCGGAGATGGAGGCTGAGGGTGCGGAGGAGGTCAAGATCGCGAACGAAACCGCAAACGTCGCACAGGAAAACGGCCAGGTCAACGGTACGAACGGCACTCCGAACGGCACTGCACCCCTTTCCAAGCAGTTTACACAACCCGTAAGCCCGATTGAAGAGCGTGATCCGATGCCCGGGGTTTCTCACGCTCAGACTGCGCCCGGTAAAGTGGATGCACCAGAGGTTCCGCCAGTACCGCCCACACCCGCTGCTCCTGCGATACCTGTTGGCATCACCAGATCTAACACGGCAGCCAAGAACGAAAAATCAAAGGATGAAAAGAAGCGGGAGAAGAAGGAGCAAGAGGCTGCCGAGAAGGCCCGGAAGCAGGCTGAAAAGGACAAGGCGAAAGAGGAAGAGAGGCAACGAAGGGAAAGTCACGCCCGGCGGAGAGAAGCTTATCAAAAGGAACAGGACGAGCTGCGCCAGGTTCTGGAATTAAGCAAGAAAACTGCGGAAGAACAAGAACCGAAGAAGAAGGAACCCTCTGGCACGACGAGCTTCCTCAACAGGTCTAGCCGGGCAAGCAAGTCGATGACTCGAAAGAGCTTCGGGTTTCTCAGCAAGGACAAGGATAAGCCTGAATCACCGAGGCCGACAGAGAACGGTCATAATGGCACCGATGGCGCAGCAAACCACGCAGACAAGCCCAAGGAGTTGAGAGAGCGGTTCAGTTTCAATCTAGGCAGGAAGAAGAGCGGAAACCTGCTGTCATGAGGCGGCGCATTAAATATCGTTTGACGACTTACTCAGCTGAAGGTTTCAGTTTCTCATTAGTACATATCACAAAAAAGGAGTCGGTAGGGAGCTGTTGTGTACGATGGACAGACACAGTACATCGCTTCCTGCCCTGGTGTAGGTTGCGACCAGCCCCACGAACGGCTCCAACGGAGGAAACTCTGGGCGCGAGCAGATACCCGAGCATGGTGCGGTTAGCTTGGATAATATTCTTTTTCACATAATGAGGGCGACTAGGTTCAAGGCCACAGTTGATGGAGTCATGAGCGTTGCTTTTGACGAACCACGCCGAACTGTATGATAGCGCAAGACGGTATCAAAGATTCAAGATCCAGAGCTGCAATTCTCTGAAGAGGCAGTCTCCGAGGAATAAAGGTTGCAAAGCATTTGCCCTTCTCAATATCATGACACTGTATTGCCGCGCCGTGTTGTTTTTAATTTCCTGGGCAGTGATGCCCCTTCGATGACCAAAACCACCCGCTGCCAACCCCCAACGCCAGTTCGTTACGATGATGCCATGCTGTGAAAGGTCCAAGCCGTTTGATATACACAAAGAATAAGCAGATCCGCCGGGTCTTCATCCGTCTATCCGAGGATGAGCTCGTAGAAAATGATGAGGGTGTTGATCGCTATTAACGGTACTGTAAAGCGGGGGACGTCAGCATCTCGCCTCCCGAAGCTCCCAAGTAGCCTGGCGGGTATGTTATACGTACTTCTCATAAGCGTCCGCACGCTGGCAATCAGGTTGATGATCTTGGCCTTAACACTCGCATCGGTGCTCTGACCGAAAGCTGGGTCGTAGGAGGACGGGGACAGGTTGACTGTTTCGGGAGGTCATTAGCTGAACCGTTCGTCTTGCGCATCCGCTTGTACTTCAATGAGGGTAGACGGAGGGGGGAATTGAGGACGGCCGTACTGCGCGCGAGGAAGCGGTCTTCGGAGAGGACGGCGATGGCGTTGATGAGGAGGACAGCGACTGGAGGGGGTTATTGTGGTTAGCGCAAGCTTTCTGAGATGGGGAGGGATGTGTGCGCATACTGTAGAGAAAGTTTCCTAGGATGTACATCTTGACGGCGGTTGCAGGCGCAAGCCAACTTGTTGTGGAAAAGAAGGCTTTTGGGAAGAGGATTGGTTTCGTTGCGATCGTGGGGTAAGGGGGTAGTTTCCAGCAAGACGAAGCTTGGGAAGTTGGAGCCAGGTGGTGATGGTGGTTGCGCGCTGCGCTTCGCTGTCCAGACCTGGAGCTTACCTTGGGTCCAGTGCGTGATGGAGGTGGACTTGATCCGTTCCGATGATCCCTGTCTGCGCTGCCCGCTGCCAGTAAGGTACCTAATTCAGGTACCGCCTTGGGGGGGAGGAAAGCTGTCCACAGCTGCTGTGTGTGCCCATCGCTCCAATTGCTTGCATTGCATGAATGTCTTTGGGCCGTGCACGGACACTCAGAGCTGTGGTGGGTAGGTGCAAGACGACAGCTTACACTTTCACTCTGAGAACTTGACCTGTCCCGCCTGAATGAGAGCTCCAAGTTCGCGAGAATTATCATCAGGAAACTTGGAAGGCATTGAGATGAAAAGGAGCACAGGGCAAATCGTTTCACAACTTGGACTTTTTGCATCTCCTGACGATCCTCCTTTCCTCAGTACAGATATGAAATAAACCACATTTCACAATCCTTCTCTTCTCATTCCTTCCCTTCTCAGTACCTCCCGCCCTAAAAGTACACGCACCCCTTGACGCGCTCACAATGAAGCTCCCAGGTATCTACAGCTCCTTCACGCATCCTCCCTCTTGTTCAAACTTTGGAAACAACCAAGACTGACACGGCTATAGACATTGTCCTTCTGGGACTCATCCCTTCTCTAATCACCATCCACCTACTCCTCTCCCCAGACACAAAAGTAGAGGAATCATTCAACATCCAAGCGACCCACGATGTTCTCGTCTACGGCACACCAACCAGCGACATCGCTTCCCGCTTCCGCGCCTCCTACGACCACTTTGACTTTCCCGGCGCCGTTCCTCGCACCTTCGTAGGCCCCGTCCTCCTCGCAGGCATCGGTGGTCCCATCGTGTCCCTATTCGGCTTCGCGCACGCCCAGCTCGTCGTCCGCTTGCTGCTGGGTCTCGCGAATGCTGCTGCGCTCATCCTCTTCGCTCGCAGCCTGGGCAAGGGGCTGGGCGTAGATGTGCAGCGATGGTGGATTTTGTTGCTTGCTAGCCAGTTTCACGTCATTTTCTACGCGTCAAGAACGTTGCCCAACATGTTTGCCTTCGCGCTGAGTGAGTACTCCTGCGTTCATTATGGTTGCTGTAGTAGAACTAACATCACGAAAAGCAACTCTCGCCTCTGCAAACCTTCTCCCCCATCCTAACCCCCGGATCTCATCCCCCCGCCAGCGCGTTGCTGTCTCCCTCCTCGTCTTCGCCGCCGCAATCTTCCGCTCCGAAGTCGCCCTTTTGCTCGCCACTACGGGCCTCTACCTCCTGCTGACGTCGCAAACCACGATCCCACGCCTGATCCGTCCCTTCGCAGTGAGCTTTACCGTCGCCCTCGTTGTCTCGGTGCCCCTGGACTCGTACTTCTGGCAGAAGCCCCTCTGGCCCGAGCTCTGGGGCTTCTACTACAATGCCGTCCTCGGCTCTTCTTCCGACTGGGGCGTCTCGCCTTGGCACTTCTACTTTACATCCGCTCTCCCTCGCCTGCTCGTCAACCCCCTGACTTTCATTCTTCTCATCCCCGTAGCTCTAACCCAGCCAGGGACATCCAACGTAGCCCGCGGCCTCGTCATCCCCTCCCTCCTCTTCGTTGCAATCTACTCCATCCAGCCTCACAAGGAAGCCCGCTTCATCTTCTACGCCGTCCCGCCCCTGACGGCGGCGGCCGCCCTCGGCGCAAACTACATCTTCGCCCGTCGCACCAAATCTCTCGTCTTCGCCCTCGCCTCCTCGGCCCTCTGTCTCAGCATCCTCGCCGCGTTCGCCGCCTCGACGGGCATGCTGCTCATCTCCTCCCTCAACTACCCCGGCGGCGACGCCCTCCGCCAGCTCCACGCCCTCGTCGGCTCCGGCCCCTCGCCGGGCAAGAGCCCCGCCAGCTCCTCCGTGACGGCCGTACACACCGACGTGCTGAGCTGCATGACGGGCGTCACCCTCTTTGGGCAGAACCCGGCCGGGCTGCCCAAGAACCCCCACTCGCGCGCTCTGGAGAACAGCCTCAACAGCGACGCGACGACGGCCGCCGCGGTGCCGGTGATGACCTTTGACAAGACGGAAGACAAGTCCGTCCTCGCGGACCCCGCGTTCTGGTCGCGGTTCGACTACGTGCTTGCCGAGGACCCTGCGTCCGTCAAGGGGGGCCAGTGGGAGACCGTCGGCGTCGTGCAGGGGTACGCTGGGATCGAGATCCTGAAGCCTGGTGCCGTCGTGGCCGGGGAGCAGGACACCGAAGAAGGAGAGAAGGTCCTCGGCAGAGGTTTGTGGGTTAAGAGGATTCGTGACAAGGTCAGGTCGTTGACTGGTGGCTGGTGGGCTGGGCCGCGGATGGAGCCTAGAATCCGCATCTTGAAGAGAGTCAAGGACGCGGGTTCCGGGGCGAGGATTGTGTCCCAATAAACGTTGATTTCACGAGCGTCGTCGCATTTGTATTACATTTACTAGACCAAGGGCTTCGCTTCCCTCAGAGAGAATGAGGGAGCGAGCCCAATCACAACGAATCACCAGAAGTGGAACATGAACGTTTGATGAATGCCATGCTCTAAGCTCGGCTTCTTGTGAAAGGGGGAGAAGGAAAAGAGTAAACACTATCCTACCACACGGCTGTTCGTAACCAGCCTTTAAACCCCGCGTATCCAATGCCCCGAGGAACTCTACAAGTATCCTGTTCCCGTCTGCTTCCAATGCGAACCAATACAACACACGTACATGTGCACACTTTTTTATCGTTTTCAATCGAAACCGCCGTGTTCGTTGCAACCCAGCCTGCCCCCCAACCCCCTACCACGCGCCTACGCACGCAAAACACACACAAGGACGAACAGAGCGAGCCTAGCGTCAGACACACCAGTCCCTGTGCTCTCTCTCTCACACACTCTCTCTCATCCAGCCTTACTCCCGAAGACCAAAATTGTTATCTCCGAGTTGAACCCTCCTGAACCAGTAAAACCCAATAGGTGTGCAACCCCAAGCCTAGGAACCAGGCACCAATCCGCTTCTCGCTGGCTGTTTCAGTGTCGTGATCGCATCTTACAGATATGGAATAAGTATATCAGAGCGCCGTATGCCTCCCTTTTGAAAGAATCGGGTATCCAGGTGATAGGTTGATGTGGACGGAATCCGTCGTACGCCGTAGGTATATTATATAAGTTATGCCGCCGCATGAGAATCATGAATCACGAAGGCTCACTGCGCTTACTCTTGCTCCGTGTCGCTACCGTGGTCTGAGTCGCTCAATTCGCCGTAGAGGGCCTTGTATCTCGCTAGCTCGGCCATCTGCTTGGCGACCTGATCGAGAATATCGCTAATGGGCGCCCGCATATCCTCTAGCTGTTCCAGAGGGGCACAGCCAATAGCAATGTGACGAAGTGACAGTGAAGTGACGCAAGTCTAGAAAGGATTATTAGCGACAAATCACACAGATTCTTCTCGCAACAGGACTCACCTCTATCCTGCTCACTTGGTGCTCCATGAAGTTGAGCAGGAATCGCTCCGTCACCTCACCTCCCCGGTGCTTCATCCTCTCCAAAAGCTCCGTCTCGGGAGGTTGCAAGCCACGGCCAGACACGTTCTCCAGCGAGCTGCACAGCATCTCCAGTCTCAAGCTGACGCGCCACAGAGCCCAAATGGACTCAGTGTCGAACGCCAACTCGCTGCCAGCCTGCAAGATAGCGGGCTTATCAACCTCGACGCGAGTCTCTTGTTGCTGGTGGTGATCGATGCGTCCCGCAAGAGCGTGTGGGTAGAGCGAGTACACCACTTCCGGGTTTTCAAGACCCTTCAACTTCTTCTCTCCCATCTCCTTCACCTCGAAACCCTGGGAGCTGAGAGACCGTAAGTCCTTGCGTATCGTAGTAGCAAAGCCCTGGTCATCATCAAACGTGTCTTCAGAACCTGTCGAGGCATTCCTGTCCGTGTCTTGGTAGCTCTCTAGACAACGTTGGATCTCCGAAATGAAGTCGGACGAAACAGTGATTTGGCCTCCATCAGCAACCGACGAGATACGGGACGCTTTGTTCACCATGGGTCCGAAGTAGTCCATACGCCTGGTGACGGGGTCCATCTCGCTGACGGCCTCGCCGTAGTGAATACCCATGCGAACGGAAAGACCCTTGAAGATCAAGGCGTTGTCTTTGTCATAGAGTGCTTGACAAGAGACGGAGTTGAGGACCTCGGAAGGCCAGTTGACATCCAACAGCGACATCTGGACCGCAAAACACCACAATAGTGCCGAAGTGGCCGTCGGGAATGACACCATGAAGGCATCTCCTTCAGTCTTGACCTCGTAACCGCCAATTCTTCGCAATTGCCTGCGCATTACCTCGTTGTGCAGCTTGATGGCGGATCTCATCGCAGCTGGGTACATCTCCCACAATGTGGTAGAGTTCTTGATATCGGTAAATGCGATAGACACGTTGCCAGTAGGCGCTGGAATCTCGGCTTCGAGTCGCTGCAATGTTGAGTCCAGCACGTCGCCCTTGTTCCTCTTGCCACGACGCGGAAGCTGCTGTAGATCGTTGGGAACACCTGAGGGATACAGAGACATGCTCTGCCCACGATGAAGTCTGGATCGTTCGACTCTCCTCTTCAAGTCAGACACGCTCATCATCATGACCATGATCTTGTTGGTGGCGCCATAGGCGATTGCGAGATCACGAAGCTTCTGCGATGCCCGCATAAGATCGCCGCGTTCTTGCCTAGCAAAGTCGACGACCAACGCGGGGTCCAAGTACTCCCAAAACTCTCTGGTGGCGATCAAGATGATGTCGTCTTGCTCTCGAATGGTAATGCTGCTGACGTAGGGGGCTGCCTGAACGGATGGCATGAGCTCGACGTAGCCAAAAGCTCGAGAGACTTCCAGCAAGTCGTTTAGTCTGCCATTACGAGATACCCAACCGCCAGCTTCGCGGATACGTTGACGCTCGGTAGGTTCCGCGGGATCGTGTTTTTTGGTGAGAATCTTATGGGAGCCGTCCGTCTGGATAAGCATGGCCTGGGCGTCGCCGACGTTCGCTACGAAGAGCTCTGTGTTCTGAAGGTACACCACGGTCGCAACGCCGCCAGAGTTAAGGTCCTCCTTACTGAGCACAACCGGCTGCGCAGAGCCCCTATGCACCTTCTGAGAGCGCTCCTCGTTGTGCTGTATCGCAACGGTGACAAGGTCTTTGTTCAGTGACAGGAAAGCACGTCTGAGAGCATCAACAGGGGTCTCGTTAAGACGTGTCTTGAGGCCCTTCAACTCCATGCTGAAGATGTGACCAAAGTTCTCGTGAAGGTACTTGGCAATCTTGGAACCGCCGCTGGAGAGGGCTTGGCCGTCAAAGAGACCCAGTAGCGTCTCAGTCTCTGATGAATTGAAGCGAGGCACGACGAGATCAATCGTCGAGAGATGCTCATTCTTGCCCAGGGTGTCGGCCATACCGTACGGCAAGTGTCCAGCAAGAGATCCGGACGTTCGCACACGGCGGTCTTCGCTTTGATCGGGAATCGTGGGTTGTGTGAGCGTGACATCCATGAGACCCAGAACTCTCAAATTGAGCAAGCGGCTGAAGTCAGCGAGTGAATCGTCGCGGTTGGAGGCGGTGGAGGGAGGATTGGCCGCCTTGATCTCCAGGCGCTTGTTCCCTGACAAGTTGAGGTACCTCAGATTGGGGTTCAGGTTCCAGTTCCAATCGTAGGGAACGTTGGAAATGTTGTACTTCAAGGAATTGCTGCCACAATCCAACACCGCCAGCTTCTTAGCTCTGGAAATGTCGGCTGGCAGATTGGTGAACTTGTTTCCGTTGATGTGCAATACCTGCAGAAGACTGGCATCCTCGAGGTCGTCGGCCGGTAAGGTTGTCAACTCGTTACCAGACAGATAAAGCTCCACCATTTGCGGCCAGCTCTTGATTGATCGTTGTGGCATATCATTAATATAATTCCACGACAAGTTGAGCACGCGCAATTCGTTGAGCATGGTGATCTGGTCGAAAACCTCGTCATCAAGCTTGTTCTCTGCCAGGTAAAGGTTTCGCAAAGAACCGGCGAAAGTTGTGTAGAGCCTTGATGTCAAAGTCGAGTCTTTCCTCACAGATGGCGGCGTCATCGTCTGAACCGTGCCTTGAGACGTCGATCTAGATACCACCGATGTTTTTCTGCCGCCTTTGCCGTAGACTGACACGACCGAACTTTTCCTATCTGCACCGCCGGGCACTGGAGAAGGTCCGACGCTAAGCAAGGTTGATGAGGAGTTCCCGCTCGGCCTCCTAGAATCTGGAACCTCCTCAATAGGTAGCTGAGGGAGACTGTTCATAGGATTGGGTTTATTCATAGCAGCAGGGGTTTGGGCTTCCTCGCCTGCGGCTCGAGGTGCTCGTGAGGCAGGCTTGGGGAAGTTCTCCAGGATGTTGGAAGACGCATTCAACGTCTCGAGCTTATTCGCCCACCAAAGCTCCATTGGCAACTTGCGAATGTTGTTTCTTCTTACGTCCAGTACCCGGAGTTCAGTGAGACATCCAATCGAGGTTGGCAGTTCAGCCACGTTGTTGTTGGCGATGCTGAAATGCTCCAGTCGGCTGAGGTTTCCGATGTGTGCAGGCAAGGACACAAAATAGTTCTTGTCCAAGACGAGACGCTCCAGATTCAACATCATGTTGAAGGTTTCGTCGATGCTTGCCAGCTGACAATGGGAAAGGTTGAGCATCTTCAAAGTCAAGACCGGTTCGATAATCTCGAACTTAGTAATGGGGTTCGAGTTGAGTTTGAGGCTTCTGATCCTCTCGAACGAGCCGATGAACTGAGAAATATTGTTGTGATCCGCGGAAAGAATCTCGAGCTTGGGCAGTGCGGCGATAACGTCGATACTAGTAATAGCGTTGTACTTGATGTCCAGTTCTCGAAGGCTGGGTAGTTGACGGAAGGAATCGGGTAAAGAGTTCGATAGTCTGTTGTTGGTAATGACAAACTTTTCCAGGTTTCGGAGCTTGCCAATCTCATTGGGCAGGCTGCTAATTGTGTTGAAGCTGAGGTCCAGCTCCACCATGCTTTCCACCTCACAAAGAAAGAGGGGAAACTTTTCCAGAAAGTTGGAAGATATGTTGAGGTTTCGCAGCGACCTGTAGGCGCCAAAGTATTGGGGAAGAGCCTTGAGACGATTGTTGGCCAAGTTCAACTTGAGAATGCCATGTAGCCCATGCAGCTCCGCATGATCCAACTGCTCGAGCCGGTTGTTCGAGACGTCCAGATATGTCAGTCTGGCAGCCTTTCCAAGACTCGGGGGTAGTCTGCGGGCTTCATTGTTGTTGAACTTGATGTCTCTCAAGTTTTGACATGACTGGATAAAGTCTCTAGGAAGGTCTAATGACAGATTGCGAGATAGGTTCAGTGAAATGATCTCTGAAGCCTTAGAGTAGAGCGAGATAGGGATTGTGATGAGGTTGCGTCCGGATAAGTCAACGTGATTGAACTTTTGTATGCGTCCGAGGCCGAGGTCGTTGGTAACCGAGTGGAAGTCGCTCTCTCTCGACGATAAGAACATGAAGCGGCAAAGGTAGCTGTTGTCTTCACGGCCCACATCCTCAATCCTGTCTCGTTCTTCATAACCGATTTGCTGCAACAGCCTCTTCTGCATCAAAAGCGGTCGCTCAGGTGCAGCGAGGACACGAATTTGGTCGTGCTTCTTCAGGATGATGTGGTAATTCTCCAGGCCGTCCGTGGCATACGTTTTCTTAATAAGCATAGAAACGACATCGGTGACACTGGCATCCAAAGCCATGGAGAGGGTCGCGAAGGTGCCGTCGGATCTGAAAATTCGGATGCAGTAGGGTGTCATCTTTTCTTCGGGGCGAGGCGGACTGCCGATGTCGTCGAGATCCGGGGGTTGGTAAGTCGTGTCCTCTGTATTACGACGGACAGCCCAACTGTCCGGTGCATTCCAGGAGCCATTGGGCCCTCCTGGGAAGGCGTCATTCTTCTGCGGCACCGGAGGAGCCACGTCGACTTTGTCGGGGATATTCGTGACAAAGGTAGTATCCATGGGCGTCAGCATTGGAGGCTTGGTTAGGATGCCTTCCATGTCGCTCAGGTTCGTATCGAGGAAGAAGCCGGTGCCCTGGCCTGCTTGCCTATCCGTCGGGCCGATCTGCTCTTCCACTTCATTTGATCGTTGTTGACGTCCTTTGCTCTTCGAAAATGGGAATCTGTTGTTGAACGTCTGCTGGTTGCGCTGGTTGTTGTACGCGGCCGCGGCCATCCTTGGGTCCTGATCGGGGCCAGGCTCAGTACCTGCGTAGGCGAGCGGAAAGGTTGAAGGTGCCTCTGGTCGGGCGAAATCAGTTCGTGATGGTTTCGCGGCCAAGGACCTGGTCGACCCGGGTAGTTCACGCAGCCTAGACGTGGCATCTTCCTTATCCTTGTTCCTCCCCCGCAATCGATTTAAAATATTTCTCTTCGAATGATGGGTTTGCTGGCCGCCGGGCGATGTCGAGCCGTCGACGGAAGGATTGTGCTTCGAACTGAAGTAGCCGCCGCTCGGTGTCGGGCTTTGGGCGCGGGTTCGATTGGAAGGGTACATGACGGTAGCCGCGGAACCGCCTCTTTCGCGGGGATTCTGCACCTGCAAGCTCGCTTGAGAATCTTCCCTGCTTACAGTTGGCCGGAGCGCCCTGCCATCATCAATGCTTCTGTTATGGCGGTGATGGTGGCCAGGCAGATGCACGATTGAATGGCCGGAGCGACTTGATGAGGAGGTCTTTGGTGGATTTTGCGGGTTGTTGGGATTTTCGTTGTTCATGTAACGTTCGCGGTCGGGGCCGCTCAAAATGTCTCTGACTGGGGCCTCGCCGTACCTGGCAATATCCTTGAAGCAAGTTTAGCAGGCTTGACTCGACGGAGGACAGGCTGTATGCACTGGCACTGCACGAAGGGGCATAAAAGATAAGATAAGACTATGGTTTGATGCGGCGCAATACCCGCATGCGTGATAGTGGCGCCCAGGGTACGGAAATGCGGATGAGTGCGAGGCAAGCTCGGGAAGGATGATTGCAATGGGTTTACAACGCATTGGAGGGGATGCCAACGACAACAAAAAAAATCCAAAGAAAAAAAAAATCGGTTTAAACAAAAACAAAACAACAGCAGGAGGATGCGGATGCGTGGATTTTACTCACATCGGCTTCTTGGTAGAGGAAAGGTACAACCTCTGGAGCGGGCACAGGGGTCCTCGGCCTTGAAGAGGAAGGCGAACCTTCTCGGTCTCGTTGGTGGTCGGTCGCGTTGGAGTAGTTGCGATCTCTGGTAGGGCGGCTGTGGCTATAGGAACGCGAGCGGTCCTTTCCCGAGCTTGAATGCAAGCTGCTTTCCGACCCATCTCGACCTGGAAACTCCTCCCCAAAGAAGCCCTGTAATTTTTGTAATCCACCTCTTCGAATACTCGTCTTGGAGCCTTGACTGCTCAGTGTCGTGATGCTAGCTAACGAGGGCCGGCGTTCGTCTCCGAAGTAGGCAGCGTCAGGCGAGTCCTGACTTCCGGACGACTGAGGTGCTATTCGGTTCGTGGGCGGACGAAAGCCTGGCGACAACTGAGAGGCAATGGATAGATTGTCGCTGGAATCATTGTAGAAGGTGGTGTTGAGCTGGCTTTGGGGGGTGGATGCGGTGGCACCGCCGTTGGAGGGCGACATCCAGGGAGCGACTTGTGAGGTTGACGAGGGATTGGCCGTTGGAGGCTGCTGCTGGATGGAGGGAAGACGGCCACCGGAGGTCTCTAGCACGGCCAGGTCTCGGCGGTAGTTGGCGAAGTCGCTCACGCGGTGGTGATCTCGGAATGAGGAGACATTGGATGTTGTTGAAGCTGGCGACAATGCTCCGCGCGGCGCAGATGCGTGGGTTGGAGAGGATTGGGCTGGGCTCAAGTCACTGATGAAGGATCTAGACGGGGGGGGTGGAACGCAGGGACCAGTCAGCAATGGGCGCATTCGTCAGGGCGTCAGGGCAGAAACATTCAAAAGAAGGAACATGGAGGGGAGAGGAAGGAAAGCGAGTGAGATTATCTCGGGTCGAGCTGGACTGGGCTGGACTGGAGGGATCGAAAACAGCAGAAAGCTCCACCGACGAAGCGACGACGACAAAGCTTGCCGGGGGCCAGGGCGGAGGCGACTTCGATGGAGGGGGGGCAGTACGATGAGTGAGGGAGGACGTGAAGGGAGGGGAGGGGGTGCCAGAGGGAATTCAGGGTCGCTAGCAGGCCTGTTGGAGGGGACGAGGGAAGACCTGGGAGGGGTGTGATGGGTGATGGGAGGGGGGAGCTGTACGAGAGAGCTGAAGTGCTGCTGTAGCAGTTTTGCTGGCTGCACCGGCCGAGTTCAGTTCAGTTCAGTTGCAGCAAAAGGGCAGAAAAAGAAGCCCAAGCTACACCAAAAGTGTCTCGCCCAGGACTGGGTTTCGGGACGACGGCCGCGGCGCGCGTAAGAAAGCTGTGGTGGGACACCACACACTCGCTCCAGCAGTTGCACTGTTGCAGCAGACAAGCAGCAACAGGCGCCATGAATGGGGCAGGGGCCGGCCAGCCAAGGACAAGCGACGAAGAGTACAACAACAGACAGCGACCAGGCCAGGACTGGAGGCTGCCCTGTATGGCGTAGGTGGATATTTGGTTTTGGAGGGGCGCCGTGGAAGAGGAGCCCCAAACCCAGAGCAAGGTTGACGGCGATGGACTCTGACTGGGGACTAGGAACGAACTCGGGTTGTGGACTGTGTGGGCTCTGGGACTGTGGATAAGGTAGACCTGCCTTGCCTGAGTGGGCTGGGGCTGCCGCTGCCGCTGCCGCTGCCGGGCCGGCTGGACGACTGACTGGGCTGGCCTGACTGACTTGTGGGAAGAGGCATGTCTGGAATGGTATGGATGATGGACTGATTGATTGACGGAATGACTAGGAGGGGAACCGGGGCGGGGGCAGAGAGTAGTAGGGCATGAACATGACAACGATAGTACAGTACAGTACGGAACATGACACTCACTTCTGTGCGATGGATCCATTGTCGTCCGTCTTCAGTCGCATAGGCGCCTTGCGCGATGTCGATGTCGATGCCGCCGACGATGAAGACGGCCGTTGGGGTTTGACAGTGGCCGACGATCGGGTGCTGTCGGTGCTGGTGCTCGTAAGCGAGCTGAAGCGGGAGCCGGCCTCATTCCTCGTCATTGTCGCCAGGCCGTCGCATGAGGGCGCAGAGCCATGTCATTCCCGACAACGGCGGGGGGAAGGCAGATGGCAGTCGCGCAGTAACGGAGAGCGGACGCAAACAACCAGGACGGGCGGGTAAGGACGGGAAACGAGGTTGGTACGGATAGGGCAGACTAAGTGGGCGGGGTCGTGATAATTCGCGATAGTATGGAGATGCGAGGCGAAGCGAGACGAGGTGGATGGAGAAACAACTCGGGCGGCGGGCTGTGGACAGGGACCGGCGTCGGGGGGCGAGCGAGCGAGAGAGAGATAGAAACAGAGAAGGGCGCAGAACAGACTGGCGGGAGCAGAATGACCGGCGGGCAGAGAAAGACAAAATGTCGATTCGATTATGTCATTATTGAAGGCGGCAGCATCAGCGGCAGCAAGTCGATGGCGACGGGTGATGTGAATGTTGTCGATGTGCTTGTCGCAGCGAATGGAATGGAAACGGGGTCTCGTAGTCGCAAAGCCGCAACAAAACAAGTGATGGATGTTATTCGATGTCGCATACGGTTTGAGGAGATGCGGGAAAGAATGGAGCTGGCGCGAGCATGGATGGGGGACAAGCCCACAGAAATGTAGGGCCGGAGGAGGTCCGTCGCGTACGACGAAAGAGGCTGCTGCTGGGTGAGGTAAGGTCGGGCAGCTAGGTAATGAGGAGGAGCAGAAGGTATGTGCGTGCGTGCGTGCGTGTGTGTGTGTGTGTGTGTGTGTGAGAGAGAGAGAGAGAGAGAGAGAGAGAGAGAGAGAGAGAGTGAGATGAGTAAGTGAGTGAGAGGGATTGTGTGTTCCAGTACAAGCTAATTAGAGTGTGTGCAGCATGGGAAGGCAAAGTGCAGGTGGTAGCTAATTAGCTGTTGGTTCACTTCAAGATGCGAGCGCTAAGCTGCGACTAATACTACAACACCAACGGATACATACGAACACAATGCCTTGCAGACGATGGTGTTGTGGTGCAGCTGGTGATGCGCATGTACCTTGTCCGGTCTTGCCTATTGGCTTACCTAGGTACCCGACTTGTGAAGACTTTGCATTTCAAGCACACCTAAGGACAAACACCTCTACGCAATAGTTATGATGAGCACATCCCCGTCTTCGAATAGTTGTATTCAAACCCATTCCTTTGCGTCGTGTAGCCGTGGAGACATGACTAGGACAAGATTGAGGTAGCATCCAGTTGGAACGAGATGACTTTCTCGTCAATAATCTCTCAGGTATGCCGTGGCCCGGTGTCACTCCATTTGTCCTGGTCGGTTTTTTTTTTTGTCTTTTTTATGTCTTAATCCTGGGGAGAGACCCGCCGGAGGCATACCTAGCGCTGCCCTGGAGGTGCGGTCTTTTTTTAGTGGTCAAGCGGTTACCAGGTACCTAAGGTAGGTAGGGATGATCGTAGGTCGTTGGCTCGGGTAAGGCACACGGGCGCAAGGCAGGTAAAGAAAGGTAAGGTGAGGTAGGTGGTCGTGAGGGGGAATGTTGAATGTGAGGCTCGCCCTGCTCCTGCCGCCCGGTTTCGAGGGAGCAGATGTCCGTCCCAGAATGGATTAGTCGCGTACCACTTCACGATTTAGCGTCTGGCCTTCCCTAAGGTACCTTGGGTAAGTGGGGTAGGAGCTTGGACGTGGACACTGTGACATGGAGTGTGGTGGGACGCACCCAGATTCCACGGGCCAAGCTGTGGGAAAGCGCCTTAGGTAAGGCAACAATGTGGGAGACTCTTGCTCACATCCATTCATTGCTGCATCCGGCGGCCTTGGCAGTTGTTGGTATTTCGGAACCTGCCAGAGCGGCATGTTTTCTGTGCTGCATCTGCGACAGACCTGGTATCGCCCTACCGTCCGTTCGCAGCAACACCTACTTACTTACTTAGTACTGCCTTGCCTGCCTAGGTACCTTACCTTACGCAGTACGCATACCGACCAACGCAACATCAGCTCGCCAGCCCAGCCAGCACGCAAGAGCTGCGCTTGCCAGCATACGGCACACCACATGCCGCCAGCCTAAAACAGCACTTGCATCCGCCGGCGCCTCCCCGACGCAGCTACGACAGAACCCAAGAAGGCTTTGGTCGGAATGGAATTTTAATTCCTCATCTCTCTCTAGCCGCAGCGTCTCTCTGTTCCTGTCTCTGTCTCTCCTCAGATGAAGACCCAAGACGCACTATCAAATCGAATATTGCAGACTCGTGTGTCCGCTGCAACACCGCACCTAAGATTATTTCCAGAAGAAGGAAAAAAATAAGGTACTTTTGACAAGAACCTTGGCCCATGGATCTCACCTGTACCGGCCATCGTTGTACAAGTCATGCCTTGCCTTGCGACGGACGCGCCAGAAGGCAGACACATGTACACGACAAGAAACATACGGCCAGTCAATGCCTATGCGCAGCGCGGGATCCGTACGGAGCAGCATACTCAGCATGCGTCCCCGTCGCCTTCAACGTCCCCGGCTGACCTAACAACAATACTATGGAGCACCCGCGCGCATTCGATTCCGTCTGACCAGTCTCACTTTGCCCTTGGCACCGCGAACCAGGAACGTACTTGTTACCGCTCAGTCTCGTCGCTGCTGTCGCGACTACGGCCATGTACCTTACTCAGTGTTGCTCGTCGGGGCACTATGCACTTGGCGGTTCCATCTCTCTAACTTCTTTCTAACTTCTCTTCCATACCCTCC
The DNA here is from genome assembly GCF_026319265.1 of Colletotrichum chrysophilum. NCBI lineage: Eukaryota > Fungi > Ascomycota > Sordariomycetes > Glomerellales > Glomerellaceae > Colletotrichum > Colletotrichum chrysophilum. The sequence continues at coordinate 73,256 of NW_026517357.1, read as the reverse complement.
CCCAGCTATTTTCCGACTCATTCCTTTCTCTTCTCTGCATGTCTTGGCTGCGTAGCTTCATGACACGAAGCTCTTACAGAAGCCTGAAAGGGTGGGAAAAACCCCAAGACGCCCTGTCTGCCCGTACGGGCTAGGCACAAATCCTGTCTGGTTTGCGAGATCGATGTCTCAGTTCAATATCTCGTCGACCTTTACTTTGATCGGACATCGACTCGAAGTGGATGCTCATTGGCTTTCGGCTTGAGGCCGGTGTTGGTTCTCTACCTAACCTCACCCGACAGGCAACAGGGTCGTTCATTTCCTTCGACCTCCGCTACACACCAGCAGAATCGGTCACATACGCAGTACTATGCAGTACCTCAAGGAAGGTAACAAACACACCTTGCAGCCACAGCAAGACACACACACATACATACTCGGCCTAATCGCAACCATCCACACCATACACATGTCAGCCATGCAGGCAGTCGTGGGGCGCTGCATAGGGCAGACATCGCAGCTCAGCTCAGATGCTCGTCTCATCCCGTCCTGCATCCTCAGTTGCGAGAGTTTCCCTGCATTGAACAAATGCCCCTCTCCCTGCTCGGCCACATGTCCCCCCCTACTCTACCGGCCTAATACCTGCTGCGCGCATCAACTTTGCCCATCAATTAAGGCTGTATTCCCAACCGTCGTTCACGACACTAAGCAGCAAGGCGGGCCAAGCTCAAACCTTCACGTCCCCGACACCACAACCCGGCGTCATTCCCCTCAGAGGTGGCCTGATATTGACATCTTATTTGGCAGCTCGATCTCTGCGCGAAGCTGTCGCGATAGCTATCTCAAACCATCAGCCTCAAATCACCTTAGTTTTCTGCCGTTTCTCCGTACAACGCAACACCTCGCATCTCGCTCACGACCTCTGCTGCTCATGCTGCCACATCCATCTTCGCATTATCTTGACCCCAATCCTTCCAGAGAACCCCATCTCCTTCCTCCGCCCATCCTGGTCGCGCACTCTGTGACGCCACACGTCTTGCTTGTTTGGTATGTAGCAGTCCCTCATACCAAACAACCACCAGACGGCGATCAATGCGCCTGCGGCGAAGACCTCGTCTCGTCGCTTGGGTGAGCCATGCCATGCAGCCTTCCCAAGCCCGCCCATCCATGCAAGCACTACAGCGTACCGTTCCTACGTTACCACACACACCAACTACCCGTACCCCATACTCTGTCTCTGAGGAATGGCCCGCGTCCAACCACCCCATTCGCTTCTTGGCCTCTGAGACGGACGGGACCCCAGGTTTGCTACCAACAGAAAGCACACGCTGTCTCTGCGGGACATGTTCACTCGCGGGTGTATTCATGTGAGTCAACGGGTTCGCTCCCGAGGTATCATCGCGGCTGTGCGCTCTCCTGATTGCGGCAAACATGATTAAAGCGATCATGGACAGCGATAAGCGCTCCTCCTCGTCCGAGGGCCTCTTTGACTAAGGTAGACAGATGGATGTCAACAGGCTGCATGGACGTTGTCGACACGTGGTAAATCATGGACTCCCCCCGCCATGGAGCGTTCGCTGACAGACCTTAAAGGTAAAAACGGCCGACTTCTTGTGGGTTGTTACTTGTCATCCCCGGAATATGCCTCAAAAGACACCTGACGATTCGCGATGTGCAACTAAGACAAGAAGATCGACAACCTTCTTGAGTCTAGACCACAACCAAACCACTGGCATTGTTGACTCCCGAACGGCGCCGTGACTCCGCGGGACACCATTCCCAGCGCCCTTCGTCAAGTTTCATCTACACATAGGAGCACCGGCCCAGGAACGCGTTGCACTATCCCTACATGGTCCCTGGAGATCTACAAAGTACGTTCACAAGCGAGTCAAGATGGCTGCACAAGGGTTTGCGCCAGTCGGATTCTCTCTGAAGCATCCAATACCGTATTCGTCCTGAATCTGGTCTGGACAACTTCGCCTTCGGAGTACACTCCCGTCCGTCTCATACGCAACCTCGACGTGCGAGCACCATCCTTCAGCAGGGCACGAGCAATGGCGCAGACGGCACATCGTTTGGCCGCGTCAAACCGGGGTGGCCGCATCCATTTTGACTCGGGGCCTGTCGTCACGGCTTCCAGAAGCCAGTTCCTCTGAAATGTCTACCAACCAGAGCAGCTTGAAACGGCGGTCAGCGAGTAATCGAGCGAGTCTCATCCAACAATACGGGGTCCTCAACACGGATATGCATGGATCTGTTGGAAAGCCCGTTGTATCCCTATGCCTGACCTGTTGTTCCTTTCTTCCCAAAAATGCCGTGCCATGTACTACGCCACCCAAATAGATCTACAGAACCAGCGCTCGCCGCAAACACGCCATAATCTAATCTTGTCTGGCCGGGTCGAGCTTGACCTCGCCCACGACGGCATCAACCTCCGCCATGATCTCCGGTGTCAGTTTCTCCAGAACCTTCAGAGCACCCACGTTCTCGACAATCTGCTCGGGTCTTGAAGCGCCCGTAATCACAGAAGTAACGTTCGGGTTCTTCAAGCACCACGCAAGGGCCAGTTGCGACTGCGTGGCACCAAGCTTCTCCGCAACACCCTGGACGCGCACCGTCAGTATGCCATCCCAAAATCACGGGGTGGCCGGTGGGGACTTGCCTTGAGCTTGACGACGTTCTGAATCAGGGACTTCCACTCGTCGTTGCCATACCACTCCTTGTTGGCCCAATTGACAAACTTGTCGCCCTTGCCTTCGGCAAACCGGCTGCCCGCCGGCGGCGCGTCCAGACTCTCGTTGTACTTGCCGCTTAGCAAGCCCATCTTGATGGGGCTGAAGGTGGTCAAGCCGAGGCCGAAGCGCTGGTACAGGCGCTGGAACTCGTACTCGACCTTGCGGCGCTCGAGGATGTTGTACTGAGGCTGCTCGACGACAGGAGGAATCATCTTGAGGTCCTTGGCAATGCCACAAGCCTCGGCGATCTCGTCGGCGCTCCACTCAGAGGTGCCCCAGTACATGGCCCAGCCCTTGTCGATGACATGGTTGAAGGCGCGGACCGTCTCTTCCATGGGCGTCAAACGGTCGGGTCGGTGGGCGTATACGATGTCGACATACTCGAGATCGAGGCGCTTCAGAGAGGCTCGGAGACCCTCGATGATGTGCTTGCGAGAGAGACCGTGGTTGTTGATGAGCACCTCGCCGTTGGCGCCGCCCCAGTTGAGCTACAAAGGCCTAATTAGCCGTTGTGATCGTGTTGAGTAAAATTCCCAACGTCCAACTCACCTTGGTGCTCACAACAATATCGTTACGGTTCCAGTCGAACTTCTTGATGGCCTGGCCCATGATAATCTCGGAGTTTCCGCCAGCGTAGCTGCAACCATCGGATCAGTCTACAGACTGCGCTCTCTCGGCCGCGCGGAGCTTACCTCTCGGCCGTATCGAAGAAGTTGACGCCGAGGTCGTAAGCCTGCTTCATGCACGCAAACGTCTTCTCTGATGACCGTTAGTGACAACCCCTCAAGAACCTCCGCGCCGTGTGCCACTCGCGTACCGTTCTCAACGTGGCCGCCGAACCTGCGCGCATCATCTCGGTCAGCCTGGATCGCTCAAGTGCTATCAACCAGAGGCTGCGCGGTTTACGTACGTCAGCCAGCCTCCCAAGCCAAGCACCGAGACATGAAGGCCAGAGTTGCCCAGGCGGCGGTACTGCATGCCTGTCTTTCTCGGTTCTTCCCAAGCCATTGTGTCTGTGGACCTCGATTCCGCGGTTTGAAAGGGGGGTATCTCAGAAAAGCTATTCGTCGACTCCGTCACAGCCGTGCAATTTTGTGTCTTTGTGAAGGGGAAAAGCGATGCAGAAGTTTTGTTTACAATGCTCTCTCGTCTTGGTCAATTTTTCGCACATGAAAGCTCCAAATCGTGCCCCGCGCCGCGGAGTTACTCTCGGGGAGCTGTCGCTGACCCCTCCCCCCGCCAAACCCCACCTCGTCATACGGCGAGACCTCACGGAATTGACCAATGGACGCCCTCGTCGCTCATGCTGCGCTCGCCGGTGCAGTTGCAGGGGCCGTGGGGACCCTTCGTGCGGAGCACATGCAAGTTTCCACACACACACACACACACATACACGCACACAAGGGAGCTCCCCTCCCCTTGTAGCTGTGTTCTCTGGAGATTCAATTGTTTACCGGTGCATCGTTGGCGATGGATGGAAAAGTTGCGTGGGATGCCCAAGTCCTCCAATGATTGCCATACCGGAGGCGCAGAAACAGGCGTGTCTGTTTGCATAGTTTACAGAGTTCCCGCCACGCATTTTGCTTACATCTGCGTCAACGGCTGATTCAGACATTTCTTGTCGATCAGGACGATCCAATGCATCATCGTGTCTGAGAAACGTGCCGAAGACGGCTGTCCGTCGTTGTGACCCGCACTCAGCCTCTCGCAGCGCCATCTCTCCCAACATCAAGCCTTTCTACCGAAGGCGGCGGCGACGGCGTTGACGATGGATTCCGCCGGCCGCCATGTCCGGCCTTTAGTCGGCACCGATAGACACCCTCGTGTGTGGTTTTCCTTCCGGCGCCGGAGAAGACCTCCATACCTTCAACCGTGATCGACCTCCGTCCCTCGCCCGCGCCCGTGACTGCAGAGGTAGCTTAGTCTCTTGCATCTGGGCCTTCCGTGTTGCCAGTAGCTGTGAAGGCGAGGGCAGCAAACGAGGGTAGCCTGGAAGTGAAGGACCTCCTCGATCAGAGACCTCTGTCTAAGAGGACATCCGATAGTGGAACATCACCGAGGCTTCTCCATGTGAGCAATAGTTTGGTGACCACATGAAAGTTGATGACCTCTGGAACCCGGAGATAGACGAGATGAGACCCTTCATGGCTCCTCGTGGCAGTTTCGTGCGACATCAACATTCTCATGACCAGATTTCCGGAGCTGAGTCCGGAGGCTCATCGGAGGATGCATCACCGACACATGACGATGCGGAGATACTCTCGGAAAAAGGATAACGGGTAAGCTGCAGTGGACCTATACTAATGGGCGGGTAGTGTGTGGTGGACACGGCGGAGACAGTCCACTAATGTGCTGAAAGTTACACGGGCATTTCGGTGCCTCTGGCGTGCTGTCCGTCAACCTGCAACACACAACAACGTAATGGTGTCAATGCAGGACATCTCGAAGGTTTACACGTGGTAAGAGGCACGGCCGGGTCGGTTGGTGCCAGAAATAGCAGCGGTGGCCTTCATGAATCGTGGACGGATTCAATGGCGAGAGCGAGACGGGCGATTGGGGAATTGCAAAGAGCACAATGACGGAGGCGAGTGAGAGACGACATGCAGAAGACACAGCAGAAGACGCAGCAGACGGAAATGCCATGCTCAGCTTTGCCCCACCAAGCTCTGTCTCTTACTATGCAGCACTCTCGCTCTCACTCTCACCAAGTTATTACCCCGCATGACGACTTACAAGAAGCACTACCATGGCGGGGCACTCGCACTCGGGGTCTGATCGGAGTCGGTCCGCTCCCCCATCGGTAGAATTCCTCGCGTGAAATGGCGGCTGTCGCCCGCAGCTAAACAGGTACCATCAAACCACTCCCCACGACGATCCAACTTTCCTTCCAAGGAAACTCCAAGAGCTGGAACACCACCTGGAGCCACCGGCAGAGCTTGCAGCTGATTTCCCACTTCCCTGCACGGCGCCGATCTCTTCTCTCTCAGTCTCTCAGCAGCCAGCTGTCGACTCAAGAAAGACAGCGTGTTTGCGTCGTGTCCCGCCTCGTGTCCGCATGAGTGTTGTGCCCTGACGGTGTACAAACCATCTTCCTTCTCTCAAAAGTTTGCGCCCCCATTGGCTGCTAGTTCTGCTTCCATTCGCAGAAATTCTCGCCTCGACACGTTGCTTTGAAGCTTTACAAACAGACGAATCTTCCAATCAGCTAGATCCGTAGACCGTTGGGTTTTCTTTTCAAACACGGCATTTTTTGGTACTATACGAAAAGCTTGCTTCTCGTCTCTCTCACTCTCCGGCCCTGGGGGTTGTTACTCGACTCCTCGCGACTCTCGCCCGAACGAATCTACGAGTCAACCGAACTTACACGGAACCCGCGTCACAAACCAATCAGTCGCAATGGCTCCTCACGAAGTTGAGGTCTCTGGCGTCGGCGCCGGCGGCCAGCCCAACAAGTACCGCAGATGGTGGAAAGAGCAGTCCGTCTACCAGGTGTACCCAGCATCGTTCAACGACTCCAAGGGCACTGGTGTGGGTGACTTGAGAGGCATCATCTCAAAGGTCGACTACTTCAAGAATTTGGGTGTTGACATTGTGTGGCTCTGCCCCATCTTTGAGAGCCCGCAGATTGACATGGTCAGTATGAACCCCCTCATCTCGTTCTCGCAGTCTTGAGTAATGCAAATGCATCCTCGAGTGGCTGTTTGAATTCAACGGGTGCTTGCGAGCGGCGTTCAGACTAACAACGGGCAGGGCTATGACATTAGCAACTATCGCGAAATCCACGCCCCCTACGGCACCGTTGCCGACGTCGACGAGCTCAAGGATGCCTTGCACGCCCGTGGCATGAAGCTTGTCCTCGACCTCGTCGTCAACCACACCAGTGACCAGCACGAATGGTTCAAGCAGTCCCGCTCCTCCAAGACGAACCCTTACCGCGACTGGTACATCTGGCGCCCGGCAAAGTACGACGCCAACGGCAACCGCCAGCCGCCCAACAACTGGAAGTCGCACTTCCAAGGCAGTGCGTGGGAGTGGGACGAGACCACGAGAGAGTACTACCTGCGCCTTTTCGCGCGGGAGCAGCCCGACCTCAACTGGGAGAACCCCAAGGTCCGCGATGCGGTGCACGCCATCATGCGCTTCTGGCTGGACAAGGGCGCCGACGGGTTCCGCTTGGATGTCATCAACTTCGTCAGCAAGCCGCAGGACTTCCCGGACTCTGACCAGGAGGTGCTCCCCGGATCGGAGCTGTACTCTGCCGGGCCCAGGTTGCACGAGTATCTGAAGGAGCTGGGTGCCATTCTGAAGGAATACGATGCATTCAGCGTTGGTGAGATGCCTTGCGTCAGGGATCTGAAGGAGGTCATCAAGAGCGTCAACGCGGACCGGGAGGAGCTAAGCATGATTTTCCACTTTGAGTTGTGAGTAATGCTGTGGTTCTTCTCCTCTATGGAGCTGGTGTTAACGTGTGGCAGTATGGACATCGACCATGGTCCGCAGGGTAAGTTCTCTCCCAAGGAGTGGAAGCTTGCGGAGTTCAAGACCCTGGTCGACAAGTGGCAGCGGTTCATGTACAACAACAATGGCTGGAACGCCCTTTACCTCGAGAACCACGACCAGCCTCGATCCGTCAGTCGTTTCGCGAGCGACGCGCCCGAGCATCGCGAGAACAGCGCCAAGATGATCTCCCTGCTTCAAGGCCTCCAAGCCGGAACGCCGTTCGTTTACCAGGGACAGGAGATCGGCATGGTCAATGTACCCCAGAACTTCTTCATGAAGGAGTCCAAGGATATTGACTGCCTGAATCACTGGAAGTGAGTGTTGCGATGCCCCTTATTCGTCTGATTATCCAGCGGCAAGGCTAACAGACCACAGCTTGCACAAGGACGTTGACGACGAGAAGACTCTCGAGGCCTACAAGGTCGAGTACCAGAAGAAGTCCCGCGACAACGCGAGAACACCAATGCAGTGGGACACGAGCGCCAACGCCGGCTTCACGACCGCGGAGGCCACGCCGTGGATGGCCGTCCACCCCAACCACAAGGAAATCAACGCCGCCTCGCAAACGTCGAACCCCGACTCCGTCTACCACACGTGGCGCCACGTGCTGGAGACTCGCAAGAAGTTCAAGGACATCTTTGTCTACGGCGACTTCAACCTTGTCGACGAGGCCCACGAGCAGGTCTTTGCGTACGCTCGCAAGGCCGACGACGGGTCAACCGCCCTGGTGGCCTGCAACTTTTCGCCAAAGTCTATCGAGTGGACTGGTCTCCCGAGAGATGTTAAGGAAGTCTTGGTCACATATAAGGGCAAGACCAAGGACGATTTTGGCAACGGAAAGGTTACGCTTGGCCCTTACGAGGGAGTAGCTGTGCTGCTGGCTTGAGCATGATACATGCCTGAAAGAAAATATAGTAGAATAGAAATATCATCAGCCATTTGAACCGTCATAAGATTGGAAGACGTTTTTCTCCATTGATTGGATTCTAAGGACTACTCGTTGGTTTTTCTTGATGCATGAATGGTGAGGGGAGAACTACAAGGAGCAAGTAGAATAGCAAATTGATACAAACTGAATCAGTGGAATAGAAACATTATTGCCAAGGGTCACTGTGACGACCTTGCTAGAGGCTACAGCTCCAACAGCCTCAGACACGTCTCCATGAACGGGACTATAATCAAATCCAAAAATCATTGAAAGGCTTTCCAAGCAATGTCACGAGTCTGAAGCGAGCAATGATCATAGCAAGTAGTATCAATTCAACTCGGGACCTATCGGCCCCATACATAAAACGCTAACGCCAATCATGATTCCCCTGTCGTGTTCATCATTTTTCTACAAACCCAAAGCCTCCCTTCTTCCGGTGCTGTTCAGGTCAAGATAAGGAGCCTCTCCCAGCGACGCCACACGGTCGCCCGCCCTGGCCTCGACGTAGTCGTACGTGGCGCAGTGCCACATGCTCCTGTTGTCCCAGATGGCGAGGTCGTTCTTGCGCCACTTGAAGCGGACCTGGGCGTCGTGGTTCTGGGTGACGAGGTTGAAGAGGTAGTTGAGGAGGACGTCGGACTCGTCCTTTGTGACGCCGTTGATGCGCTTGGTGAAGCCCTTGTTCACGTAGACGGACTTCCATCCGGTGACGGCTGCCCGCGTTTTGTCAGCAAAGTCTCGACTATAGTCGACGGAAGATGGTTACGACTTACGGTTGGTCCGGATGACGGGGTGGATGGACTTGAGGTCGCCGCCCTTGTTCAGTGGCGAGCCTCGGATGCCCTCACGGAGTGGGTTGCCGAGCCTTCTGGCCTCGTCGTGGAAAAAGGTGGCGTCGTGGGTGGCAGTCAGCCCTTCCAGGAACTTCTGCATGGCAGGGGAGAGTCTGTCGTAGATCTCATATCCAGAAGCCCACAGCTGCAGACGGTTTGTCAGCTACAAGGTATCTCTCTCTCTCTCTCTTGCATGCAAGGGGTCCAGCGGGGACAAGGGGTAGGGAAGGATGCATGTGTTTTCCCAACTTACAGTGTCACCGCCCGTCGTGGGCAGGGTGTGGATCTTGAGCATGGCGTAGTCCGAGGGGACTTGCTCGAAAGAGATGTCGGTGTGCCAGCCGGCGCTGGCGAATCGGCTGACATCGCTCAATTGGTGAGTGAGACCGCCGCCTTTCTTCTGCTTCTCGCTGCTGATGACGCTAATCTGGTCACCGAGCTCGCTACCCTCCTCCGTCAGGGGGTGGATGTGAAGGCCTGATGATTCGGGCTGTTCTGCCGAGTTAGTCTTGCCCCATTCGACATGAGATGGCGACTTACACATCCAGCAAGCTCTGTCAGGCGGAGGCAAAACTCCTTCATCTGAGTTGGGGTCACATCCTGGTCTCTGAGGAAGACGACGCCGCGTTGGGAGACTGGAAAATGATGCACACTTGTTAGACAATTTACGTGGACGGAAGACACACAGCTGGACTGCAAGATTCTTTCTTACTCGTCACGGCCAGGTCCTTGATGACCTGGTCATCGGCCTTGAGGAGATCAACCACCTGGAGGCCCTCGTACTCCCGGCCAATGACAGGGGTGATGTCGGCATTCTTGTAGTTATCAAGGGTCCCGGAGTAGACCAGAGGCTTGCTCAAGCGAGGGCGGGCCTGGGCGTTGCCGCCAACAATGTTGGCCTCGGTGTCGTTGGAGATGGCAGAAGGCATGTTGTTGGTGGTACAGGATGAGACTCAATATGTGAGATCAACTCTGAAGTAGCAGTATACGAGGCTACCTCCGCTTAGAGTCGGCAGATGATGATTGTAGGTAAGGTAGATGTTGATGAGTCGTGGATCTATCCAAGCGAGATCTGATAAGCAAAGAGCCGAGAATTGCCAGATATATATGTGTTTGACAAAGTGTAGGGCCGAAGCAGCCGTGAGATTTTCTTCAAGTATCACAGTGAGGATGTATAATGTCTCAGAGCGAAACCGGGGGGCCACTGCAGCAGTTGCCAGTCAGGTCAGTCATCGATGAGGAGAGGGAGAGAGAGAGGATCGATCGTCAGACGTTTTCTCCAACAGGATGGCCTCTCGTTGCACGGCGGCTCCCGGCTGGGTGGGCGATGGCGCAATCGCAAAGCTTCCTAATTTGGCGAAGGCTGTCTGGTGCAGCCAATCATGGGAGCGGGGTTCTTGTTCGGAGCCAAACGCCCCAGTTTTCCGTCCTGGAGAATCTCTCGGAGAAAGCAATGGAGTTGTCTTCGTACTCTCTGCCGGGGCTCCTTGCCCATTCCATCACAAGCTTGCTGCATTGCCTCCCCCCTCCTTGATGAATGATTCCCCCCCAGCCCGTTCAGCAGCCCCGAGTCCCAGGTTTTTGTCGGTCGATTGTCCAGCTGACCTGCGATCAAAACGCTGCGGTTTCGAACGAAGCTGAATTACATGATACTGTTGACGGGCCAAGACAATGAGGGGTCCCCTAGCGCGCGGAAAAAAAACCTGGAGAATCTGGGGAAAGTTGGAGACACGGCTAAGCCATCCGGAACGGAGCCGGGTCCTGTCAAAAAGGCACTCCGAGATCCAGAAAAAAACACTAGAAAAAGTTGTCAACACCATCTTCTCCTGCCCCCGGTCCGGCCACATGGTTCACCTCCACTAGTTTGTGGATATCATCGAAGACGCAAGACCGAGCTTCGATGTCGTGAGCCGTGATCTGCTAGCCTCAAACAGAGCCTCCAGAACGACTATTAAGTTGAAGCATCAGAACATGCCATTTGCCCTTCCCGGGACCCTCTTTCTCCATCGTCGTCGCTTGCTCTCATTCCACAAAGCGGCCCGAACTCCTGGGAAGTTGAACGGTCCGCCCGCGTCTTTTCTGAACCGGTTCCCTCCCTGCGAGCGAACCTGACCCGGACCTCACTCACTACACCCGCCCAGCCAAGACCCGTCAGTCAACATGGCCGACGTCGAGGCTACTCACGCCAACAAGACGGGCAGCGACAGCGGCAAGGACGCCGTCTCGGTCTACCAGGACTCTGACGTGCCCGCGGTCGGCCGCGAGAACCTTTCTGATCTCGTCCCGCCTCACGAGTCCTACGAGGGACGCCACCGATGGGACCCGACAGCGACTTGGACGGCAGCCGAGGAGAGGGCTGTTGTTCGCAAGACGGACCTTAAGCTCTTGACCTGGCTCTGCGTCATGTTTTTCGGCCTCCAGCTGGACCGTGGAAACCTGTCCAACGCGCTGGCCGATGATTTCCTCAAGGACATGAAGCTCAGCAGTGACGACTACAACAACGTGAGACTCGACGTGATGCTTAGCGAGGCTGTACAACTTGCTAACTCGCCAATCTTCAGGGAACCACGATTCAGCTCCTCGCATTCCTGTGCGCCGAGTTTCCCGTTCAATTCCTCACCAAGCGTTACGGCTTCAAGTATGTGTTGCCGACCATGATGATGATGTGGGGAACCGTCTCATGGGCCCAGGCCTGGATGACGAACCGCGCTGGCTTCTACGTTACGAGAGCCCTCATTGGTATGCTCGAATATGTTGCAAACCCCCCTTTTCTCGTCTTTTTCAACTAACACAAGTCCAAGGTGCCTGCGAAGGAGGTTTTATTCCCGGAACTATCCTCTTTGCGACATACTTTTACACCTCCAAGGAGCTCTCGGTGCGCCTGGCCGTGTTTTGGTCCACTCTCAACGTTGCGCGAGTCATCTCGGCTCTCCTCGCGGCTGGCATCCTCAAGATGCGCGGTATTGGGGGCCACCCGGGCTGGTTCTGGTTGTTCATGTTGGAAGGTCTCCTGACTTGCGTGCTGGCGACTGTCGTAAGTTGAACACCCCTCTTTTGTTGGCGATGGACCGACGGCTAACCGGGGTTTGCTCAGTCTTTCCTCTGGCTCCCCCAGTCCCCCACAAACACGACAACGGTCATGTGGAGAAAACCCTGGTACACTGAGAGAGAGGAGGTCATCATGACCAACCGCATCCTCCGCGACGACCCCGCAAAGGGCCTCACTGCCCTCAAGGAGCCGGCGACGTTCAAGGACATCAAGAACGCCTGGCTGGATCCTTCCATGTGGGGTCTCTACTTCATCGGTCTCGTCGCCTACATCCCAGCCACCCCAGTGCAGGCGTATCTCACGCTTACGCTCCGCCGCATCGGCTTCACGACCTTCAACGCGAATATGCTCACGGTCCCGTCGGCTGTCCTGCAGATCTTCACCATGCTCGGCCTTGCATTCAGCAGCGACTACTTCAAGGAGCGGGCATTCCACTGCATTTTTGGCGAGGCGTGGATCATGCCTCTCCTCATTGGCCTGCTCACCTTGCCCGATGGTGGCCGTGACTGGGAGCGCTTCTCGATGGTCACGCTCATCTCTGGCTACCCCTACTTCCACCCGATCGTGTCGTCCTGGATCTCCGAAAACACATTTGACGTGAAGAAGCGCGCCATCTCAGCCGCAACTTACAACGTCATTGTCCAGATCGGCTCGCTCATTGGCTCGCAAATCTACCGCGCGTACGACGCCCCCTACTACAAGCGCGGCAACACCGTCTGCGTGTCCATTTGCGCTCTGAGTCTTGTGGTGTTCCTGGTACACAGGCAAGTCCTGATCACCTTGAACAAGCGTAAGGAGCGGGTGTGGAGCACCATGTCGAACGAGGAGCGGCTGGCGTACCAGAACGACGCGGAGGCGCGCGAGAAGGACGGAAACAAGCGATTGGATTTCAGATTTGTCTACTAAGATCTGTGCAATTACTACCCCATGCGAAAGAGCGTGAAGTTGTTTTTCGGCGGAATACGGATACCCAAGTTGAATAATTAGAAGGTGGATAATCAAGCAGTAATTGAAGATGACAGGGGCTTAGAGCTTGGCGGTTTGCATTGACAACTACCCTCGTCAGTGATATTTCCCTTTAAATGAACCAACGTGGCCTACGCATGTTAAAGAGACAACAATAATTGGCTGAGCTGGATCACATGTCAACGACTGTGTGTTTTGTTATGGTGATTTTGTATGTAAGGCAATTAGCCAAGACTCTGCAGCGTTGTAAGGTCCTTCGGAGTGTGTTCCTAAAGTGAGGGTCTACAAATCGAAATGCAGAGACGCTGATTGATCGAATCAGTCCAGGGCAGTTGCGGTACGGTTCCCGCAGTGTCCAGACCAAACCGCTGGAAAAAAGGGCCGTTCGGTCGGCGGTCAACAGGCCGCAATTTGCGGGGAAATACAAAGCCAAGAGCGCTAAGGATCCCTAACGAATCCCCTCTGGTCCCAGCTGCAGGGAGCCTTCCCCACCATTACCACGCCGGGCTTAGTGCATCGAGCACACCATCGCCGAGGCCCCGCAGGCGGCATCTCAAACAGCTCCAAGAGTCCAAACAGCACCTCTGTCTGCTCAGAGTCCCCAATTTTCCTTTCCCTCCTCCGAATCCAGAGCCCGCCTGCCCTTCTCTTGCTGTCAAACTCACTGCTTGACAACAAGGGTTTCCGTACCATTCTGCTCGAGTTCATCCCACAAAAGTCGACTGGCGCAGAGACAGACTTGGGCAGACCGGAGCATAGCCGAAGTTTTCTTGTCTTTCTTTTTTGAATATTTCTATTATCAACACCTGCCTGCCTGCTTTGTGATACCATCCTCCACCTCTTACATCACTAAGACCAAGAGAGGAAACAAACCACATACAACGGGTGACACACAATCACACGCGTTGTGGGGAGGCGTCGGAAACACTAAAGTCTGGGTTGGCTGGCAGTCTGCCATGCCACGGCACGAGTAGCCCTTTACGCTTCTCTTCCGTCTTCGCGACATGTCTACCGGGCGCAAGATTGGCAAGAGAGCTTGTGACGCGTGCAAGATCCGCAAGATCAAGTGCACCGAGGTCCCGCCCTGCCACGGCTGCGTCGCCATCGGAACCGCCTGCACCTTCAACAAGGTCCCTGCAACCCGGGGCCCCCGGAACCTGAGAGCGAAGACAATCCGGCAGATTGCTCAGGCCCAACAACAAGAGAGTTCCGGTCCCGGTCCCGGCCCTGCCCCGGCCTCCGCCGGCGATGGGACTGACAGCACCTCGCCTACCGGCGCGCCGCCAACGGGCACCTCGCCGTCAAGGTCCCCGTCTTCGTCCGAGGACTCGTCTGACGGAGGAGGCTCCACTGGAAGCCAAAGAGTTGTCCGGCAAGAGGATGCTGTTGCTGCTGCTGTCCAAACCCCGAGGACCCCGATCCCGTCACTGGTACTGAGATTATGTGTTTACCGCCTGCGACTTTTCCCAGTATGGCCCATCATCGCCGTCGAGGAGATAATGGCCTCGCTCCACCGTGATGCCGATGATTTGGAGTCATACGTCTTGGCCAACGCCGTTGGGGCTGCAACGATATCACAGCTCAAGCTGTCCACGACAGACAACAACGATCCCGCGACGGCGGGGTCCATGGAGGCGGAATGCCAGCGCTCGCGGATGGCGCTGCAGGAACGGCAGGGCGGCCCACCCATGAACCTGAATTGGTTGAGGACGTCCTTCTTTCTTCATGTATATCACGAAAACCAGCAGCCGGGTGGGGCCAAGTCCCTCCTTTACCTGCGGGAGGCCATCACTCTAGCCCAGATCATGGGGCTGCACAAGGAGTCGTCGTACATGAGTCTGCCTCTCTCAGAGCAGCAGATGAGGCGGAGGATATTGTGGTTGCTGTTCGTCACGGAAAGGTATCGCCGTTCCCTGAGTGGTTGAAAAAACGTGAGCTTGGTGCGTCTAACACACTTTTCAGGGGCGTAGCAATGCTTCACAAGCTGCCGGTCGTGCTCAAGTCCAACATACGCTTCCCCTCCCTGGATGGGTCTGGCGTGGGAGAGGACGAGGGACACATCCTGCCGGCTTTCAAGAAGCTCGCCAACCTGTTCTGGATATTTGACCAGAGCGGCGCCTTTGACATTCTTCAAAACTCGGACGAGGAAGATGCCATCTGGTCCATGGCGGATGGCTTGCAGACGGCCAGCAGAGCCTGCTTGGATGTTGTCCAAAGGAAGCTCCAAGAAATACCCCTGGATGCCGACGCTAGCAGCGATGTTCAGCGCGCCGATATCGTCGTCACGCGCCAGTGGATGCAAGCGGTGTTGTGGAAGGTTACCATGAACCATGGTCGAGCTTGGCCGTCCTCTTCGAACCAGAACGTGACCTCCCTCTCGCACCCCATCCAGATCGCAAAGGAGTTCCTTCAACTCATATCACAGCTGCCAAGCACGGCCATCGAGGCCCATGGCCCTGGAATAGTAGGATTATAACATGCCGCTGCTGGCCCGCATCAGTGTCTTTGCTGACTTTTTGGAATAGGAGTTCAAGATTTATGAGATCGCCAGCGCAGTGACCGATGCCGTCGCAAACAACTTTCGGCTTCCGCGGGCTTCGACCGACGGCCCAAGAGACATTCTTTTACAACTGCAAAGGGTGCTGGCCTCCTGCCGAGGAGGCAACAAGGCCCTGCTGGAGATGCTCTGCGCTCGCATCGCCGAGGTCCAAGACGGTCCCCTGATGATCATGAACAGGAACCCGTCGCCCAGAGTCCAGGAAGTGGATGACGATCAATGGCGAGAGGAGCGCAGCGCAGGATCCAACGGTTCGCCGTCCATGTTCACCCCGATCGACGGCGTCTCAGACGCCGCCGCCGCTTCAGCCTACGCCCAAGCCCAGGCGCAAGCAAGCTTCATGGCCATGCTCGACAAAGACAACTCGATCCAGGGGCTGGGCAACGGCACGGCACCCGACCCAATGTCGCCCCAGCGGCAGAACATCGACCGGGCCAACATGTGGGATCAGTCTGCCCAGCTGGGCCCCGGCGCGCACGATCTCATTGGCCAGTTGCAGAACTTTGATGGCTCTTTCAACACGGTCGAGTCGAACGGCACCCTAGACATGCTCTTTGCAAACGGAGCGTTATGGGACAATGTCGCGAGTGATGACTGGATGACGTCGGTGCAGAATAACACTGGCGTGTTCGCCAGTCCAACGCAAGCCTCGACAAATTTCAAGAGGCCATACGAGTAGTGTATTCGCGGTGTCGATAGCTACATGACGAGCCTGACCTAGCCGCTCATGTGCTTTTACGCTATACGCGATGCACAGTGGTAGGGCGGGAAAAGTCAGGACACACTACTATTAGTGCTACTTTACTAGAAGCGAGCATGCCTCCGGGGTCGGGCCAGATTTGAACCTGCAGCGTCACGCCAAGAGGCCAGGAGATGCTTCCGAAGAAACAAGTTCCATCAGCTCTCACATGACATACACCAGTAAGTATCATTCACGGCGCCAGTCACTGTCTCTTGCTTTCTTTGTTGACTCTTTCTCCAGTAGTCATGCCATACACACCTGCCAGCGAAAGGGGTCATGACAGACGTCGCTGAGACGAGTATTTCAAGATCAATATTATTCCATATACCCACTATGTAACTTACGAAGAATTGAACACTATTTCCCATGTCAAATGCGACTGGGAGTCTCATGAAGCTGCTTTCAATTTCCATGATATTTGTACTTATACGTGCTGTGCTATCCGCGAGTCCCTCGCTGTGAAAATGCCATTCGCAGGACAAGTCTGTCTGTCTCTGAAGCGTAAAATCGTACCTATGCAGCCTTTTAACCCATGCCAATTCTCAATACGTATCCCTTTCATCGTCGCTAACTTGGTCGACCGTGTCCTCGACATCCTCATTTATCATGTCGCCAATATCCTTGCTGTCCTCGAGTATCTTTCTTGCTTCCGTGGGCTCCACATGCATATCCTCACATATTAATTTGACGGCCAACTCAGGGACCAAGACTGCTTCCACATAACTAGAATATCCGCGTGAAGATATAAGTCGGTCATCGATGGCCCGCTCTCTGAGAATGGATGAGAAACGTGCAATGATGTCTTCCGACAACGCTCGAAGGCCACGTGGGCCGTAGTATCCGGGTGTCAAGCTGCCTTCGGCTTTCAACAGCGTGCGGTTCTTGCCTTCTTTGACCGTGTCAATCAAACGGTCCCCATAGTGAGACCGCCCCCCCTTAATGATTTCCTCCAGGAAGTCGTAGTGGTCTGAGAGGCGGCAGCCGAGCTCCACCCAATCAATATCCGGGTAGCCGCGTGTTTTCCAGGCATCTTCGGCCGACTTCTTTTTGTGTTGCCGGCAGAACTGAAGCTGCCTGTGGATACGCAGGCGGGTGCCGTTTGAAAAGGCATCCAGAAAGTCCTTGTCGACAGGATCACCGCACATGGGGCAGCGTGTCACTGTCTCTAAAGGCTGTGAATAAGATGGGCTCTCATCCTCATCGTCATCAAGATCAGAGTCTGGCAGTTCTGCGAACGGATCTTTGAGCATCTTCGGAGCAGTCTCGAGACTTGGTACCAAGTCACGCAGGCGTGCCGGTGCTGTGCCAGAACTCAGCAGCGGGTCAGGCAATGAAGCAGGAGGATCCTTGAACTCGGCCTTGATCTTACGCTGAGGCAAGCTGATGGGGCTCAGGGACGAATGCGCCACGAACTTTTTCCGAGGACTGCCAGGCGGCGACGAAAGAAACGATGCCCCGGGATTAACGAGGCTTTTCGGTGATTTCTTGACGTCGAACTTCTCAAACGGATCATCGTCATATGACTTGAATGAGGGCATCTTTACCTCCGGCGCTGGTTGGCAAGCTAGGACGAGGGTCAGCAGTAAGAAAAGGTCATGGGGGCGCATGGACGAACCTTTCTTGGCCTCCTCCTTCTCCCTCTCCCTCTCCTTCCTCTTCTCTTCAATTCTCGCCTTCTCCTTGTCTTTCTTTCCGTATCCCTTGCGTTGGCTTGAAGTTTGACTGAGTTTAAGAAGCTTGGCAGTATCTTTACCGTTGTCAACTCTCCCAGTCCGGCCTCTCTTAGACTCCGGACCTGGAGAGGCGGTATCTGGAGAACTTCTCTTGCTGCCTCGCGGTTGAGAATTGGAGCCTTGAGAGCCACCAAAGGACTTCGGCCCTGAGCAGGTCTCTTGAGAGGCGCGGAAGTTTCTTTCTTGCTCTCGCCCAGCTTTTGAAGTCCCGAAGTATGTCTGTCTTACATCGGTTTTCTCTTTACGAGCAGCGTAGTCTGCGTCTGAATCAGGATCGTCCGTGGGCTTCGAGACAACCTTGGGAGATTTCCCCTTTGAACTTGATCTCTCTTCCTGAGTATCTCCCGGGGCCTCGTCCTGGCTTTTTGATGGCATATCCGGCTCACTGACCTCATCTGAGTCATCTTGCGGCAGTTCGCAGACTTGGGCTTCCGTCATTTCGGCAGCCGGCATGACGGGTTTGGTAGATTTGACATTTTTGCGAGTTTGGCCGCCGACAATTTTCAGCAAAGGGGCCGTCTGAGAGCTTCTAGCCAAGCCGGTCCGCCTCTCAAGCTGGTGGCCCTGAAGCCGGGACATTTCCAGCGGAACGTCCCCGGACTCAAGATAGCGTAGGAGTCCAAAATGATTGCTCGTGGTCAGCCCCAGAGCGAGCTTTTGGGAAGCTAAGACGGGTAAGAACGGCAAGATGGCGGCTTCTTCCCGTCCGAAATTGGCCGTCGGCTTCGGGCGGGTGCTGGCCAGGAAAATTGGGGAGGCAGATGTCCCAGACGCCTGTAGCCGGAATATGAGCTGAGAGTCAGTTGTCACGTCAATTGATTGCCTGACCGGGGTGTGATCTGAGTCCAGCGTCGTGAAGTTCAAAGAGACGTTGAATGACGGCCGAGGACCCAAAAAAAGAGGGTTGCCTTTTGGGGTCAAGTGTTGCTCCCTCATGAAAAAGCTGAAGTCGCGTCCTTGACGCGTGCCTGCCGGGGCGCCGATGTACCCCACCTGCCACTTTCACTTTACGCCTCCGTGCATTACGGGGAGTTTTAGTGGAATTCCCCTGCGGCTCAGCGGTGCAGCTTCCCCTTCTCGTGCAGGGGTGCTCTGGCGCTTTCAACGACTTCATCTGCGTCGTGCATCATAGCTGTCAACAAACGCCAGAGCTGCCTGATCGACTCTTCGACCAGACTTGGCCGACGCGCCCCAACCTGCGATCGCGATCTTGACTTTTAACCCTCACTAGGGCCCAATCTCCAACTTTCGACATGGCGCTGAACCGCAAGTACGCAGCATTGCCAGATCTGGTCAGAGCACCTGAAGACACACACGGCAGGACGAAAGGCGGTCTATACTAACACCACCCAGGACTCGGCACCAGATGTTTACGAGACCCCAGACTTGACAGACGACACTTCCACGGTTCCTGTGCGTCCGGCCGTTCTCCCAAGATGACGTGTGACTGATGTGGTGGTAGACAACAACGGTGCAATCGCATTCCGACAACGAATTCGACGACGATCTTGACGACGATATAAACGGCATTTCCCGGTCACGACTCCGCATAGACCAAGCGAGGTCTCGTTTCCTGCCTGCCGGCGTCGACGCAACCGGTGTTGACTTCTCAGACCGAGTCGATGGCAAGCGCAAGTCCTACAAGGCCTCGACCAGGCGCCAGCGCTTTCTGCAAGACGGCACCGAGGAAATTGGCGATCTCAGCGACGAAGATGACGCGGATAATCTAGAGAGAAAGATTGCGCGCCTGCAACGCGAGGTTGAAGAGGCTAGGGAGGAGTACGGCAAACGAAAGGAGGCCGCTGCCCAAGCCGGCGGGGCTGACCATGAGGAGAAGCTTGGCTCTCTCAGCAAGGTTCTCGACGAGATTTCCAAGACCATTGAGCCTCACAACAAGAGCACAGGTGTTGCGCAACCTGCGCCGCAAGCGCCCAAGGAATTGCAAGCGGGATCGCAGGATGCATTGGTAGCGGGAAGTGCAGCAACCTACACCGTCACCTATGCTCCCACATACGAACAGAGTCACGCTCTCGCCAAAGCCGCGGACTTTGATCGCCGTCTTGTCCTGTTGGAGAAGGCTATTGGAGTTGGTTCTTCGGCCCTGCCAGAGGTCGACATCAACGGCTTGCCCAGGGCAATTCTGCCAACTCTTGATGGCCTGCAGAAGCAGATTACTACTTTGTCACAAGCGTCAACGTCCAATCTGGACACAATCAGCCGTCGCGTGCGTACTCTCATTCAGGAGGCACAGGAACTAGAGAAAGCCCGCCAAGGGGCTAAGTCTGCACAAGAGACGCTGGGTAATGGTGGTACGCCTAGTGAAGAGGCGCAGGCACCGGAGCAGGTGGCCAAGATCAACGCACTTTATGGGACCCTGCCAACGATTGAGAGCCTGGCTCCTCTGCTGCCGCCGCTATTGGATCGTCTTAGATCCCTCCGGGCTATTCACTCCGACGCTGCGACGGCAAGCGAGATGCTTGAACGAATTGAGAGACAGCAGACCGATATGGCTACCGATCTCAAGCAGTGGAAGGAAGGATTGGAAAAGGTCGAGGAGGCTATGAAAGAAGGCAGCACTTCCATGGCGGGCAACATGAAGGTTATGGAGGCCTGGGTCAAGGACTTGGAGGGGCGCGTTGCGAAGTTGCAATGACAGGCCCAGCGCCGTCAGAAGATACCCCTGCTTTAATCCATATTTAGTCGAGCTGCGCATGTTAGAAAGCCATCTTGGAGAAGCAATGAAGAGATGAATCGGGGATGATATGATGAAACTGCATTCGATAAGCCTCATCGTAAGTTTCTTTTGTGTTTCTCGTGTGCTGAAAAGGCTCTGATAGAAGACGAACCTCGACATCCTACTGCATGTATGTCACTTGGGGGTATGCCAGTCTCCATGTTCCCAATGTAGCAACCCCTGCAGAATCGACCGAAGCGGAAGGCGGTGTGGCTCAAGACCGTTCCCCGCCAACCAATCAGCACCGGCCAACGCTCTGGCACTGTCCACAAGCGAAAGGGCTGGAAAACCCTCCAGACCACGAAAAAAGTTCGCAGCCATCTTCAGTACACGCTCAATCCATTCAGCACCCGCGATCCGCCCAGTCACCACCGAACCTGCGCAACCACACAAAGTACGTCCGCCAACGCCAACGACACCGCCGAAACGCTCTCGAATATCGCGACTGACGTAAAATTTTTCTTGCAGTCAAAATGGATTCTACCAAGCAGCCCGTCAAGCTCGTCAAGGTCACCCGTGTCCTTGGCCGCACCGGTACGCCCAGCTCCCGAATCGATGCGCTCCCCCGTCCGAATTCGAACTTCGCGATGCGCCGATGAAGAGACAAATTATGGCATTTTTTTTTCTGACAGATATCAGGTTCCCGTGGTGGTGTCACCCAGGTCCGCGTCGAGTTCATGGACGACCAGACCCGTTCCATCATCCGCAACGTCAAGGGACCCGGTAAGAGGAAACTGCCCCCGCATCGACCGCCGAGAAGCGAACAGCGTGCGAGAAAGGAGAGAGGAACCTGTTGCTAACGTTTGGGCGTCTAGTCCGCGAGGACGACATTCTCTGCTTGCTCGAGTCTGAGCGTGAGGCCCGCAGACTGAGATAGAAAGGCGGCGACGATCGGCGGCGGCGCGTGAATGGACATTACGAGGAACGGATCTTGGTTCTGAGGATGGGACAGGAACATTGCAAGGGCTTCGTCACCCGAGCTCGGGCTCACGGCTTTCGTGTTTAGAGGAGTCAAAAACGGATTCTGCATTATGAATACAGCAAGGTTCTCCCACCAGCCGCGAGGCGCTCTGCTCGGTCGACCGTGTGTGCCTACCTATGATGCGGCGCAATGCAAACGCGCGAGGGGTCGGTGAAACTTGAGTCACTGTTTGGGATACCTGGGGACAAGGGTCGCCTTCTGTGCCGACATGGCATTCTAGCAGAGTTATGAGTACACTGATAATGACACGAACAGCGCAACAGCCGCGTACCGCAAAAATCCCGAAGCACTTCTCAAAACGTGCAATTATACTTGCTCTCATCTTCTACGGTCTGCCCCGCCAAACGGAATCTGTCGCCGACCGCAGTGCGGCTCCGGTCACGTGGGACGGGGGTACGATTTTTTCTGCAGGTGCCCCACTTCAGCTTCCTCTCAGCTATTTCTTCTTTCCTTCTCCCTCCATTCTCAACATCTTCTCTTCCTTCCTCAGCCCGCGACACGGGTTCATCGCTGATCGGTAAGTCGACTTTTTCTTGCAACTGTCGTCACATTGGAATGATGTAACAAAATTAGCATGTATTACCTGAACTCCATTGATGTTCTACCATTATCACCAAGATCTCTGATACCAATCATTTCCTCAACCTTTTTGTTCTCTCAAGCAAATGGGCCAAGGCTAACCTGAAAAAAGACCCTAGATATCCCCAGACATCAGTGACACCATGAGCGCGGCGACAAAGCCACCCAAGGACCACTTCAATGTGTTGTTCTTCGCCAGCGCCGGCTCCTTCACGTCCAAGCAGTCTGAGGCATTCCCCGCTCCGCTACCGCTGAAGAAGCTTTTCGACATGCTCGAAGAGAGATACAATGGGATCAAGGATAAGGTTTTGGAGTCGTGTTTGGTCACAGTGAACCTAGAGTACGTCGACCTCCCCGGACCAGAAGATGGGGATGGGCCAGACATCCAGGCTGGAGATGAAGTAGCCATTATCCCACCCGTCAGTTCCGGCTGACAAATATGCGCGGTGGTTGAATGAACTGTAGAATGGCGCTCGGCGACGATTTGAATCCAGTTCATCCATGGTTCAATTCTCCCAAGTTGCTACGGGTACAGACAGCACCACATAGGGTGGTGCTCACCCTCAAGGGCCTGGATTTGACCTCGTACTGTGATCTTGCCCAAGTAAAGGGTCCTGCTCTCCGATATTGTCTCGCCGCGTTACGATATGCCTCCAGTCGTACTGCCAAGCCCTCCACCACCCGGGTTCCTTTACGCTCCGACGCCTCGTCCAGCGAATCGTGACGAACAGGAGTGTTACCAACAATACCACGACCAGCGTGGACACTATCGAGATGATGGACGTTAGGCTGGTGATGGTCGAGACCTGGCAACCAAGTGGTCTTGTCCGAAGCTCCCATCGCTCCGCCCAATGTGGGCAAACGTCCTCATTCCATGCGGGCGCAAGCAATGGAATTGCATAAGGATTCGGGACACATGCAGATGTCTAGCCGGTGTTCATGATAAGCGATCGTCCTTGGAGAGCTGTAATAAGACGGAGGAAACCAACCATTGGGCACCAACTGCAGCGGTCCTCCGCAAGGCAGCCCTTGCAGTCCTGGCGTTGCCAACACCGGAAGAAATGCTCATCTGTGGTTTCTTTGGCCGTGAAGTTCTGCCTGGCCAGCATGATCTCCAAGTCAGTGGGCCTACGAGCACTAAGCCTGCGGTCGCTCATTTCTGCTGTCGTACCAAAATATCACGAATAATGCAGCAATAAACTGAGGCCCCGGGATACAGCTGGGGAAGTGAGTTTGGTGAACATGCGACCGCGAGTGCTGCGTCGGATGAGCTGGGGTTCGTGCGGGGAAACAACTGGCGAATTGGAGTCCGTGCGTCGACCAACCGAACTCCAAACCACCAAACTCTTGTCAGTCTGCCTTCAGACAAACCTCTGTTTGCAGTGGCCCATCAACTTTGATGGGAAGTCAAGTGACATGCTTCGGAATCCGGAACAGCCGCATCCTTCACACATGCAGAAGGCGCCAGGAACATCCTTTGCATGATGCTTCAACGGCGGCAAGGCGGCCAGACACATTCCGATGATCGTCACAATTGTCAGCCATCACCACGCCCAGTCAAAGTCGCACCGGCACGGCAGCGGCGCATCCCAAGACATGCAGGTACGGCCATTGGCTCGCGTTCCAGAAGTGGTTCCATTCCTGGAACTGTTGCCCACCAAGAAACACCGTGTGCGGGAGGCAATATAAGCAATTGGTCCCAAGATCACGGATTCGGCGATCTGCCAGCACACTCTCGGCCCTTCGCGGAATCCTCTGAAGCGGCGACATGCCGGCAATATATGGATAAATTACCCCTGGTCGGAGGAAGCAGCCGCAACTCAACGACGTCTCGAGATTTGCGCGTTTCACAGAAATGGCATATGCAATGCGCGCAGCAGATCGGTCCTTCCGCTGGTCTCTGAGAGGCCGGACGGGCCTGGGAGCCGTCGTTCGTTGCTGATTGCTATTTGGGTCTGATGTTCTGACATCCTGTCAGCAATGGAAGCTGGTTGACCCAAGACGAAGAATGCCGCTACCCGAGATGTCGAAGACGGCCCCGGATCCGTCCGTCTGGGGCATCATTCTCGGGCCAACCCCGTGTCGGCGGACCAGAGGAACCCTGGGCCGCAATAATCGGGCCTTATGGAAGCCAGTGTTTGTCACACGGAGCATGAACTCGACATCTAACCATGGCCAGAATCTGGTAGTCAGCTGTGTTGGTTCGCACTCCCAAGACGGCCCTGCAATTCGATATTTTGACACTGCGCGATCTCCGATACAGGGAAATCCACTACCGGGTTGTCAATTTAGCCTAAATCAGGCTAAATGGCAAAATACGCCAAATGTCATGGGTGGCGCAGGTGAGAGTCGTGGTACCCTGGATGTGAACACCCATGTGCGGCGGCGGCGCATGGTTTTCTCCAACTTCACGCACGCCTCCAACCTCTCTGTGCCTAACCTCAACCCGGCACAATAACCACCGTCTTCACGGAGCTCCACGAAATGCAATCCCCACGTCTGTTATTGTGGATTCGATACCATTCGAACAGCAGATTCGAGCCGGTGGGCAGGCGAGCTGCTGGACGAGTGTCGTACGGTTGTCGACGGCACTGGCCAGTCTGGCACTGGAAGTCTCCACCAACGATGTACCCATGCGCCGACTGACGACCACGTGAACGCTTTCTTCGAAACACGATACCTATTGACGCACATTGAACCCAGTGGAGAGTATGTTGAAGGCTTTCGTATCAGGCTTTGCTACGACTTTGCGCAAGTCACAGCACGGGATGGTATGCAGAGTCGGGCTGGTCCGCGACTTCATGGATCGACTGACAATCTCAGTGGTGACGAGCGTGCTGTGGCCACCACTCCACACATCCACGCATCCACACGCCTAATCCACCCATTTTCGACCATGGGGATTTGGGGAATGCGGGTCAAACTCAGTAAGCCCTGCAAGAGGCCGGCGAGGGTCGGCCGAGGGAGTTACGAGGCCTGGTAACCGAGTCTTTGTCGCCACGGTTGCTCAGCTCACTCTCTGGTGCTTACCACAGCATACTACAATCTGCGATGTGACACGGACGGAGTACTGGGCCTTTATACGATGCGAACTCGATCGCGTGCCGTCTTCAAGCCTTCGGCACGAAATCGTTGCCCGGCACTCTGCAGACATTATTACTCTGTGTACGCGTTCCAAAAGGCATCAGGCTATTAGTACGGGGGAATACTTTACCGAGGGAACTTTCCTTGAGCAGGGGTCTCCTCGACACAAAGTAGCATCAGCGGTACGGACATGTTTTCACTTTCGGCCTACCAACGTTCAGCACGCCGCTAAAGTATGGTACACGAGATGAGCACTAAACTGCTGTAGAATTGCCAATGATTATGCACTCGCTCACCTGGACATCACACCTCTACTCACACGGGCGAAAAGAACGTCTTCGGAGCAAGCTGTCAGGGAAGACGCAAAGGATCGAGGACCTGGACTCTGTCGAATGTGTATTTTATCACATCTCCCAGAGAAGGCAGCAGCAACGGTGAAAAGACGGAATGGGAAAACACATCCAACATGAGTCACGGGGAGCGATGCCAGGTTTCTTCTCGAGTCGCCATTGTCGGTCGATGCACAAACGGTCTAGTGGCCTACCGTCCTTCGGCGTTATGTTCCCCGCAGCGGTCAACCAGTTGCTAGTCAACCCCAAACTCGCCTAATTTTGCGATTCCTATCCTTCCCGTCTTTTACCTCCCGCTTTACAAGGCGCTTACCGGGGTATCTCTGAAGTACGGAGCCGGCGACACAGTCTTCGAAGTCTTTCGTCCGGATATTCACCCGTTAATGTCAATGGTACAAGACTACCGAATGAGGCGGCATATTTTCGGACGGCTACAAATCCAATGACCGTCCAGCCTAAGAGCAAACCGTCTGCTCTAGGGAACAACGAAGAAGCCAACGGGCGAGACCGTCGCAACCTCCACCGGGACGACACTTCCCTGCCGCCTCCACTTCGAATGGTCTTCTCCACGGGACCCCAGGGGGAACGTTCAGCAAGTGGAACGCGCACACCTTTTTTCCATCTAGTCTTGTCCTTGTCTAGTGGACGCCAGTGTCCACTCCAACACGCCCGGCAAAATACAATTGCAAAACTTTGGGGGCAGTGGTGTCCGATTCGCATTCACCCGTTCGGACGGCCCCAAGTTTTTGGAGGTGTTCCTCCAGCACGGGAACAATGTCTTGACTAGCATCTTGCGCAATGCGGAGGGTCTCACTTGACAAGGAAGCTTTGCCTTGAAACGTCCTCTCATCGACTTTTGCCGGATGAAAGTGGCAATCCCCTGCCGCTGCTCACATCGTTCTCCCACCCCCGGTTAACATGGGCTAGTACGTTGGCTGCAGGCTGCTCGTGCTCGAGGAGATTCTCGAGTAGCTTGATCATGACAGCTGATTGGGGTCGGTCGAGGTCCGACTAGGCCTTCGAGCAAAGGATCCCGACCAAGTGGTTCCCGCCTGACGCCCCAATGAAGGCCATCTAGAGACCTGGGACCCTGTTGCGGACCGACACTCCGTAAGAAGAACTCGCACTGTAGCAGTCAGGCTTTCTTCACCTCCCTATGTTCGTCTTATGATCCCCGGATCCATATATTAGACCTGGAGACCCCGCGTCGTAGATCGTCTCGCCTCCGTTCGCTGTCCCTCTCCAGTCATCCCCAGGCCCAATACAACGGAGACTGCTCTGGCTCTTGTTCTCCGCGCCGGCAGAAACGCGCAACAAACACACAAACACCACACACCTTCAACTCGACGCCTTTGAGCCATTGTCACAATGGGGTTCTTCAAGGGTCTCACGCAAAAAAAGCCCAAGAGCGAGGCCGTCGTTCAGGCTCAGGAAGAGGCACCCGACTTTGAGAAGGTCAACTGGATGAAAGACCCTGGTCTGCGCAAGCTGTACTTCTACGCCTTCGTGCTCTGCGTTGCCTCAGCCACCACCGGTTACGATGGGTGCGTCTCGTCGACACCCACGTCCTCAAAGCGACTTGCTAACGCTTTTTCAATGCAGAATGTTCTTCAACTCCGTCCAGAACTTCGACTCATGGCAGGAGTTCTTTAGCCACCCCAAGGGTGGTGAGCTTGGTCTTCTTGCTGCTCTTTACCAAATCGGCAGTTTGGCCTCCATGCCCGCAGTGTAAGCTCTTCGGCGCACCGTCTCGATTTACATACTGACCGAGAGAAAAGTCCCATTATCGCAGACAGATTCGGCCGCAAGATTCCCATTGTGATTGGATGCATCATTATGGTTGCTGGAGCTGCTCTCCAGGGCGCTTGCCAGAACATGGGCAGTGAGTATACACGAAAGCCGCGCCACGACACAGTAGCTGACATTTCCAAGTGTTCATGGGTGGTCGTGCCCTTCTTGGTTTCGGTAACTCGTTCGCCCAGATCGCGTCGCCCATGTTGCTCGCCGAACTTTGCCATCCCCAACATCGCGCCAGACTCACGACTGTCTACAACTGTCTGTGGAACGTCGGAGCTCTGATCGTCGCCTGGCTGTCCTTCGGTACCGAGTTCCTCGGCAATGAATGGTCGTGGCGCATTCCTGCTCTTGGCCAGGCTGTTCCCTCCGTCGTCCAGCTCATCTTCATTCTCTGTAGGTCGAGCCAAGTGACCGATAGTCTCATCCGTAGCTAACGAGAATAAAGGGGTACCCGAGTCTCCCAGATTCCTCATTTCCAGGGACCGCCACGACGAGGCCCTGCAGATCCTCGGCAAGTACCACGCCAACGGTAACACCGAACACCCCACGGTCCAGTTCGAGTTCCGCGAGATTCGCGACACCATCAAGCGCGAAATGGCCGCCAAGGAGAGCAGCAGCTACCTCGACTTCCTGCGCACCGCCGGCAACAAGTACCGTCTCATGGTTTTGATCTCTCTCGGTCTGTTCTCGCAATGGTCTGGCAATGCCATTATTTCCAACTACGTAAGTTCCGTGACGACACAAGTCCTGGTTTCTCGTTGCCGAACCTTTGTGACTAACTCCTATCTCCCAGACCTCTATCCTCTACGGTAACGCTGGTATCGAGAGCGCCACGGCTAAGCTCGGTCTCTCCGCTGGCCAGACCGGTCTCTCCCTGATTGTCTCCATTACCTTGGCCCTGCAGGTCGACAAGTTCGGTCGCCGTCCCATCTTCCTCGCCTCGACCGGCGGCATGTTCATGACCTTCGTCTTCTGGACTCTCTGCTCCGGTCTGTACGAGGAGCACGGCTCCCCAGGCTCCAACTACGCCATGATCTTCTTCATCTGGCTCTTCGGCTTCTTCTACGCCTTCGCCTGGTCCGGTCTCCTCATCGGCTACTCCATCGAGATCCTGCCCTACAAGCTGCGTGCCAAGGGTCTCATGCTCGTCAACCTCGTCGTCCAGGCTGCCCTCACCCTCAACAACTACGCTAACCCCGTTGCTTTTGACCACTTTGAGGGCCACACCTGGAAGTTGTACCTCATCTACACTGTGAGTCGCCGCCCTGCGACGTGCAATCTCCCGAAGAGAAGAAACTGGACTAACACCATTCCCCACAGTGCTGGATCTTCCTCGAGCTCACCTTCGTCTACCTCTTCTACGTCGAGACTAAGGGCCCTACCCTCGAGGAACTCGTCAAGGTCATCGACGGCCCCGACGCCGAGGTCGCGGACCTCGACCTTGCCCAGGTCGAGCAGGAGGTCAAGATCGGCCACGAGGCCGAGGAGTTTGAGCACAAGCGCGGTTAGAAGATGTGCGAAGTCTTGTTTGGGCCCAGACCCACCATTTCGAAGCATCATGTTTAGATGGAAGAGCATATATGAGCATGCAGATACCCCCCCTACGATAAATGTTCAGAGTCATGCGATACACACATATAATTACGATATAATAAGTACAGAGAAAGAATTCTCGTCTAAATAAACTTATGTGGACACTGTTTCTCCTGGTATCTGTCTCTTCTTAGAGAATCAGCTCACTATGCAGCCAAAACGGAACAAAAAGTCAGAACAAGCATCTCTGGGCGTAGTTATGCCGCGTCGCCAAGGCGCTGAAAACGCAGGTCATCTCAGCCTCATTCCTAGGCGCCAACCCTGCGGTTTGGACTTGCGTATACTCTTCAATTAGTCATGATGCTCCAAGTCGGTCATCCAAGATCGCATCATGCTACTGTTGTAGCAATGAAGTCAAAACAGAACGTCGTTCCAACCGAAGTCACTGACGATATTTTGCACCCTAGTGCACCATGTTCTGTGCTTTGAGTGAACCTGCGGAAAACATCCCTTTCTTTATCAATGCTGCTATGGGATACAGACAACATCACTCGCGAAACACAAAAGACTCCATGTGAGACGACAGCTGGATTTTAGGACTGACAGCTCAGAAGCTACAGGTATTATGTCTCTTAATCAGTCCAAGTAAGGCTTCCCCTGGCATAGCACTTGGCGCTATCAATACTTTCTTGACTTCAGCTCACTGAGCTCTTGCCTCTCTGGCAGCTTTCGACTGCCGAATTTGTGCCTGGAGCTTCCTCGATTCCGTCCTCCTGATTCGAGAACGCTCGTGTTTGGGGTCTTCCTCGTCCTCCTCGGCAAGTGTCTCGAATGCTCTCAGGTCAGCCAAGAACCGTCGGATGCGGACGCCTGTCTTCTGTCTGATCCACGCGTCCACCTCCTCGTCGCAAGCCGCGGATATCGCAATGTTGAGGCCTCGCAAGACATCTCGGTCATCGATATCTCGGTCATCACGCTCCGTGGAGAGTGAGGAGTAAGTGCTTATGGAGCTTTCTGTGTTCTTTTTGGGCAGTTTCTTGGCTGTAGGGGCATTTTCCTTATCGCCGGGGTGGGAGAAAAGTTCTTTAACTGTCTTTGTCAGGTCGATAGCTTCGGGCTGCTTTTTCTCCGTTAATACAGGTTGGCTGTTCCCTGCAGTCTGGGTTTCCTTGGTGTCCCTTTCCTCCATTTCTCGAGATGCCTGTTCTATCGCCTCTTCAAGTGATGAGGGATTACTTAGGGTCAGCTTCCACGTTGAAGGGAGGTCAAGCTTTGGCGACAAGGTTCCCAGGCTGGTGGTTGCGGATCGCTCTTTGGGCTGCTGCGCTGTGAGTTTTGGAGGTTCTTGCAAACTCTTGAACATTCTTCCAGAATGAAAAATCCCCGGGTGCTCGACTTCAACTTGCTGTTTCTGTCGGGCTGCCTTTTCTTTGGCCTTTCTCTCTGGCTGGTTGACAGAGATCCTCGTCGGCTCCTGATTCGACATCTGAGCTTTTGTTGTCTCTTTCGGCGTCTTACTTGGAACTTCCTCTGTCAAGTGTGTGTTCTCATCTGACACAGACTCAACAATTGGTTTCATTGGTCTTCTAGTACTTGACGGCTCTTGCGTGGATGATTTTGTTTTGACAAGTATTGCATCTGTAGCTTGGAGAAACACATCCCGCTGTCCTGGTTTGCGAAAACCCTTGGTAGTTGCCGAGTCGGCCGTTGATTCTTGATGCCTGACTGAAGGTTTGATACGACCCGGAGCTCTAGGAGGAATTGGCGGCACATTTTCCTGCTCGGGAGCTTGGTTTTCAGGGCGCTTGGTAGTTGGGCTCGTGGCTTCCAGCTCATCTTCGGGGTGAGGTTTGCGCGCTGGTCGATAAGTGGAAGGGCGTTGCGCGGTGTCTCCATGCCATGTCTTGACACGAGGATCTCGGAAATCTGTTCCTTCTGTGCATTTGTTAGCCAGTGTGCGGTGTTCTGTAAGACGTGTTTACTCACTTGGAGACTTGATCCAGATGACTTCATCCTTTTGCGGGTATACTGGGTGCCATTTGTCTAAGATTTTGTTCGGGGTATCGATGGTCGTCGGAGTTTGAGCAGGCGGCACTCTGTTAGCCGGGATCTCGGTTGATTCTTCTCGTCCCGTGAAGCACGTCAAATTGCAGCAGCCAGGCTTTTTCTCTGGCACCTCATCAATGTAGGCAAGTTCCCATGCTTCTGGTTGCGTAAAAGCAACCTGCGTTCCCAAGCTGCTGTCATACGAAGAGTCCCAAGATGGACTTCTCTGGCCATTAAACTGAAGATGGCCTGGGTTATCCCGAGACTGCGACTCCTTAGACCGAGTTTCTGCAGAGTGTTTTGGCTGTTCACCCGGTACGGTCTCAATGCCTTTGTCCTTTGCCGGACTCGCAGATGGCTCTCGCTTCGGTCGTTGCTGATCGGAAGTCACGGCTAGACCGGCAGCCAGAAACTGGTCTTGATACGGCAACAGCGCGTTGACGGTATGTAATGACACAACAGACTCTGGTGTCGGCGTGTTAACTGGAAGATTCCCAGCAGCCTCTCTGCGCTGGGCGTAGATCTCCAATTGTTTGGTGAATCGGTCTACGGCTCGACGGTTACTTGAAGTCCGCGAAGGTGGTTGACGAGGGCCCGATGACTGGATAGAGGATCTCTTGGATGGAGATGCGAGTAGTGAAACTTGACTCTGCTGCGAAAGGCTTCTGCGGATAGCGTTCCGAAGCTGTGGGTCAGCGACTCCAAAACGCTTCGCATTCGAGGCGGCCGGTTGGCGATGACTCTCGCTTGTAGTCTCCTGGACTGCCGACAAGGTTATTTCTCGCTGTTTCAGTGAGCTACCAACCGGAACGGGACGCCCAGCTCGGGTCCGAGAGGGCCTGTGCCGGCCAGGTGACCCTGAGGGACCTGCAATTGGTCGTGTGTGAGAAATGCGTGGTTTACGTGGCCGGTAGGGCTCGGCCATGTTGACTGGACGGCGAGCCATACTGCTCTCACGCTTGGGGGGACTTGGAATTGCGTGGATAGGCATTTCCATCTCGATATAGTGCAAAGGGGGCGTTTGTTGTATAGATTCTCTGTTGTGTCGCCGGGGACTGGGAGTTAACGGCCGGAGAGCGTCAGACACAATGCTTCTTCGGATTCTTGCGACTTCCCTTTCGACAGCTGCAACGGAACCTCCGGGGGAGCGATCGGGTCTTCTGACAGGCACTATGGTGGTTGTGCGACGGCCAGAAATGCGTCCAGATGGCAGTCGAACTCTACTTGTCCTTTTGGAGCGCAGAAGCATGCGTTGTTGGCGGCGAAGGCTCTTGACAGACGGGCTTATGGGCTTGCGAAAGACGTCTTCTGCTGCTCGATGGGCAAGACTTGGATCGGGTTCGGGAAAGGGCGGGGAGCAGGATGAGAGGCAATTGCAGTCTCGAAGGACTCTTTCGCACTTAAGCATTGTCCATGCTTGATGGACTTGGGATATCAGAATTGTTTTTCAAGAAGAATTGTTGGTGGTATCATGCGTTCTAGGTAACAAAACGAGTCGTAGGAGAGACATGTAGTGGTACAGTGTGGGACAGACGACGTCTCTTGCGCCCAACCTTGCGTCTTGGGACTGAGTGAGGCCTTCCTCTTATCGCGCGGGAGGGCAGCGCTTTTTTGCCAGAAGGATGCATGCCGACTGAGCAGCTTCCTCACCTCATGACATCTTTAATGCTCGGTGATGAGTAAGTTTCGAGTTGGCGCCGTCCCTTCCTCAGCAAATGTTCAACGACAGAGAAGTCGCGCTTGTCTACCGTGAGGAACTTGTCAAATTCGTTCCTGGCGATTGGGTTAGAAGGATTCTCTGAGTTCAAAAGCAAGAGTCGCGGGGCTTGCCTGGCCAAAGATCTAAAGTGAGGTTGCGAAATCTATGAGTAATGTTTTAGCTCTCACATGCTAACTTGCCAGAGAAATAGAAGTCTCACCTCGGGCTTCTTGCGGACCTCTCGTAGACACTGTCTATAGAGGGCCAGAACCTCCCTCTGGAGACCGGAAAGGCCCCTTTTCGCAGCTGCCATGGCGATCTAGCTCTGCACCGAAACAACGGAAGTTGCGCTGCTTCTACTTCATCAACGGCACCCGGAAAGAGAGCTCGAATCAAATCGTTGACGTCAGTTACAGGAATGGATCCGTTTCTTAGCTTGGGCCAATAACATGGTGCTCAATTGGAGGGTTTCTGATGACTCAGCGATCTCGAGCTCCCCCGAACTTGTGGGGACCTATCCAAAAGAGGTGCTCAGGTCCCGGGGCGTCATCGCGCGATGCCGAAACAACAGCCGAGAGAGCTCAGTCCTCTTCGTGGGGAATGCAACGACCCGAATGCCGAGTCTGGAAGTACTAGTCGAAAGAATGCATTCCCCCGTGATAATCTCCTACAATACTTGAATGACAAAATGAAAGCATAGGAAATAATATGGCAGATGAAGAGAACCCCAAGAAACAATTCGCAAAAGCTGATGCAGAAGCTGAGGTGGTGATGGGGGAGCTCTGTCGCGCGAGCGGCACCGGTCTTTAGCGGTTCGACCGTGCCCGCTGGGTGTTGAAGTGTGGGGTCAGCGGCTGGGAATCGGAGACTTCCCGGTGTTGCTACGGCGTCTTCGTGAATGAGGCATCTTCATTCCTACACCTACATCAATTGCTGCTCGTAAATCGTAGAATATTGCAATATCATCTAGTCTACCCATCAATTGCGACCAGCTATTTTAACTTGATATCGACAATGGCTTCATTTTCTGTGAGTACACTCTATCACAACTCAACAGTGTGTATCCACTGACAC
The DNA here is from genome assembly GCF_026319265.1 of Colletotrichum chrysophilum. Lineage (NCBI taxonomy): Eukaryota > Fungi > Ascomycota > Sordariomycetes > Glomerellales > Glomerellaceae > Colletotrichum > Colletotrichum chrysophilum. The sequence goes on along the minus strand of NW_026517357.1, from coordinate 39,356 downwards.
ACGCCTAGAGGCTCGTTCGCTTCCTGGCCCGCGATGGCAAGACTTACTACGGCGATGCGATTTTGCCCAGAGGCGTTTCGGACATCGCAAAGGCTAGACAAGCTCGCATCATCACTGGCGACATCTTTGGCAGACACGATGTGACGGATAACGTCGCCGACATTCGCTTGTTGCTGTCTCCTTTGGCCCCTGAGCACGTCAAGACGGTGCGGTGTCTCGGTCTCAACTATGCTAACCACGCCAAGGAGGTGAGCACGCATCCATCATTTATATGGAACCATTTTCAGCATCAACTAATATCTCATAGTCAAACATGGCCATTCCTAAATTTCCTGTTCTCTTTGTAAGTTGCTACTTATTCAAGTATGCTAGAACGGCATGCTGATTTGGCCAGTACAAACCCGTGACTTCGTTGGCCGGTCCGACCGACCCCATCCCCGTGCATCCTATTGCCCAGACTGGCAGCACTCTTGACTATGAGTGTGAGCTGGTCATCGTTATTGGCAAGACTGCCTCTGACGTATCAGAGGATGAGGCGCTCAACTACGTACTGGGCTACTCCGTCGGTAACGACGTGTCGCATCGTGACTGGCAGATTCAGCGTGGCGGTGGCCAGTGGTCTCTGGGTAAGGGCTTTGATGGCTGGGCGCCCTTCGGTCCTGGTATCGTCACCAACAAGATCGCTGGAGACCCCCAGAATCTTAAGATCTTCACCAAGGTCAACGGCGAGACCGTGCAGGTAAGCGGCACAGTCACCAGGTAAATGGCTCAGGCTGACGAGTAGGCAGAACAACAACACTATGGATATGATCTTTGGTATCAAGAAGACAATCTCTTTCCTGAGCCAGGGCACTACCCTGCTGCCGGGTGATATCATTTTCACCGGAACGTAAGTGGAAGAACCTATGACTCTGTCGCGTTGTTGGTACTGACGAAAATACCAAGGCCTGAGGGTGTTGGAATGGGACGCAAGCCTCAATTGTGGCTCAAGGACGGAGACGTTGTCGAGGTTGGCCTTGAAAACGTGGGCTCCTGCGTCAACAAGATCGAGTTTAGCAAGGTGAAGTCTAAGATCTAGATTACAATGTATACATGGGCTCATGAGCAGTGTATGAGACAAAGTAATATTGAACCGGGTTTGGTTGGTCGTGTTGGACGCACCGCGCGCTTGTCGTCCACTCTGGTTGGAATGAGTTGAAGTGAGGCCGTAGCCTGCGACCCAACTGTCGGCACGCCCGAATTCGGGCCATTATGTGCTTAAGATTGACCCATTTTTTCCAACAGCCCGGCGTCAAAGTCACGTTGGCCGAAAATGCGGCCCATCCAGTACCAGACAGTCGGGAAAGGCACTCATCTACATGCCCATAATTCAAGGTCTTTAAACCGTAGCTGCAGAACTCCAATATTGATTTCAAACGGCCATACAGCCTTCCCGGTAAGTTGCTCATAACCAGAGGAGGAGGAGGGAGACGACGGCAGAAAAGACGACAATACTCAAGATAACAACAGTCAAAGCAACGACGTATATCAACAAACCTATAAGTGACCTGCTTGGGTGGACGAGGTGGACTAGTAGTGATGGGGTCCACTCTACGGCTAAGGGTCATGATTTGTCTTAGCGCTGCCCTTCGCATCAACCGGCATTCTTAGTGTAGCGGTTATCATCCCAGCCTTCCATTCGAGAAATCGTGTCAGCTGGGGACCGGGGTTCGACTCCCCGAGGATGCAATTGTTTTGCCTTTTTGGAGTATTTACTGACTCTTTGGATCTTATAATTCTTTTTCCGATTAGTTTCGATGGTGTTTTGGGTGCGTTGTTGGTTGAAGTGGCCTTGGTGAATGAGCGTGCAATGTGGCGCTGCAGCTTCAGTCACTCCGTCAGCTCACGGTTGGCACAACCCTGAGGCCCAAACAGCATCAGTATTTGAACTTACATATGCGCCGTAAACATCCACATGGGCTGTATCTGTATAATCCAAAGCCTTCCTTTCATTGTCAAATAGAAGACCTGTGAGACGCTGTTTTAGCCTAGGACTGTGACATCTGCCGAGAGCGCTCCATTCGGTGACCAAGCCAGCAACAAGCGAGGCACAGCCGGCGCTAACGCCCGAACACCGCCCCCAAACATTGCCCATTGCCCGACCTCCAACAGCGTTCCACAAGCGGGCTGCTGTTCTCATCCTTCCCCCCACCACCAACATGCTCAGCTCGCGCCCATCGTGATGCAGTCTGCCTCGGCGATTGGTGCGAGCATATCAGTAGTTTACCCCTCGTTGCACACCAACACTAATGCTGTTTTTGGGCCGAGCCATGTTCTATGGACCGAATTCCTATCGCCCGCTACCAGCCGGGGCTGATTCCGCCCTGGACAAGATGTAGACTGCCTTGTCATTGTCATGAGGCTCCTTCGGGAGAGCCGCTGTCGGCTTGCCTGGTGGACGGGTCTCGTGATTGCCCATTCGCTGGTGCCGAGCAGAGAGTTCTGCGTTTACTCACTTTGTGGCTTGCTTTATATATGGCGATGCCTGATTGTGCCCACGCGGGATGCCGTCTATGGACACCGTTGTGGACTGACTTTTGCTCATTTTGAATTTGATCGCCATATTTAAAAAAAAATTATAGGATTCGCATCCTGTCTCGAAACTTTCCCATGTCCACCGCCACAGAAACCGTTGTCGAGATGGATGCGGCTACGTCTATGCCTGCCCGGCTCGAGAGGTACGCCGGGTTTTACGGCGACCCGTTTCTAACTCTTCAAGACTACGAGGTCAAGAGAAAGCCAGTCAATGCAGCGAAAGGGAAAGAAAAGGCACTGCCTCCTGTTCCTGCTACGAACACTGAATCCGAACTGGCAACCATCGATTCATACGATGAAGTGGATGACGTCGATTTGGAAAAGTGCAAACCCCCAGCCGCCCTCAAAACAGCCCCAAATATCACCGACGGAATCCTGCTTGAAGTCTTACAGACCTCCATAGAAAATGTCGAAGCCAGAATTGTCGAAAATAACCGGAGGCGACAGCTAGAAGAGACAAGCAGGCTCGAAGAGGAAGAGGCGGCTAAGGAAGATAAGAGAAAAGAGCCATACCTTCCCATCATTATGGTACCAGACGAACCCGAGCCTTCAAAGGAAGAGGTCGACGAAAGTGACAGACAACTCAAGCTGCTCCCCGATCTCCCCGGGAATGGCGAGGGCAGCTCAGGTGGCGGGTTGATTGTCTTCCCAATCAAGCCCAAGAAGAGGAGCCGGTTCACCCTCACAAGGATGCTACAAAAGATTACTGAAAAGGAGGCACCGCTTTCGACAAGGAACCCATTCAAGTTTGCAGGAAACTCGAGCAGTAATAGCCTCGGGTCTTCTGACGAGAACAAGACCAAAAAAAGCCCTGTCGTGTAAGTCAAGTCTATAGCTCCCCTATCAGCCCTGGGACTAACAACAGCCACCAGCGAGTGCGTTTCATGTCTAGATGACTTCGACCCCAAAGATGTAATAAAAGTTACCTGCCACAGCTACTGCCGTGACTGTTTCGAGCGCCTTATCGCAGCCGCTATACAGAACGAGCAACAGTGGCCTCCCAAATGCTGCCTCAACGAGATCCCCTTCCGGACGGTCCACCGCTACGTCTCCAAAGACCTGGGGAAAACATACAAGGACCGCTCCGCCGAGTGGAAGATACCCGTCAGCGACCGCATATACTGCAACCAGCCCGAGTGCAGCCTCTGGATCAAGCCGGACCACGTCAACAACGGCCTTCGTATCGCTAGGTGCTCCAACGGCCACTGGACCTGCACCATCTGCCGCGGTCCGCAGCACGAGAACTCGGACTGCCCACAGGATCGCGACATGGCGCTGACGAATGCATTGGCCGAGGAGGAGGGTTGGCAGCACTGCGCCAAGTGCCAGGCCCTTGTCGAGCATCGTGAGGCGTGCCAGCACATGACCTGCCGCTGTGGGCATCAGTTCTGCTATGTTTGCGGCGTCAAGTGGAGGGGCTGCGCATGCACCATGGACCAGTTGAACGAGGTCAAGGCTGGCGCGGCGACGAGGAGGGCGCGGAGGATAGAACGCGAGGCCGAGGCCGACGCCGAGCTTCGCGATGCTCTGCGACAAATTGAGGAGTTTGAGCGGGAGGAGGCGTTGAAGGCGGAACTGCTAAGGCAGGAGATGGAAAGACGCGAGGAGGAACGCAGGCAGCGTGAGCTCGAGGAGAGGGTGCGTTTGGAGAGCCTACGCAGGCATGAAATCGAGACCAAGTATCAGGAGCTGCGAGAGATGCTCGACGGGCTACACGATGTTCAGGAGGTGATGGTGAGGTACCAGCATGACAAGGAGCTACAGATATCTGCCCACGAGGCGTCTACAGCTACGGATGAGCTCGTGGAGAAGCAGCAAGCGGAACTCGCCACTCTCGCTGAAGTCGCCACGCAAAAGCTTGCTGTTAAAGAACAGGCTCTTGCCAGCGAGTACAGCTGCCGCGTGCTAGAGGAGAAGATGACGGAGGAGATCTACCTGCGGGACTTGGAGAACTTTTACGCAGGTCAGCTGTCGAGCGAAGAGCGCATCAAGGAACTGATGCATGACTTGTGCAAGAAGATGGATAAAGGATGGCGGGCTTGGACCAAGTGGCGCAACGACGAATTCGATCGGTATCAACTCAAGGTCGAAGAGGAGCGGACCATGCGTGAGGAGGTCATGTATAGTATCAAGCAGAGGCATGAGGAAAGTCTGGCGGAGAGCAAGAAGCAGAACGTCAGGAGGCAGGCTGCCGAGTCGCGCTGGGTGACGCTCGTGTTCGCAGAGAGGACGCGGGTGCTGGGCGACATGGAGGCTGCGGAGTTGGAGGCCGGGTCGCGCTGGGTTGAGGAGTTGGAGGCCGGTGAGTTGGGGGATGGAGCTGAAAGCTGGTACACCGAGGAGGAAGAGGCTTTGGAGGAGAACCCAGTCGGTATTGCTAGTTGACTCTTGCAAGACGGCCCCGCCTTGGTGGTGTTGGTCGTCATGCTTGTCTTCATCTTTGATCTACCAAAATCTCCAGCTGTATAGCTGCCATAATAAGCACATAGGAAGTATCATCGCCTCCTTGACGCTCTTGCTCCGTTTCTCCTCTTCTCAGTAAAATACCCAAGTACTTGTATAGTAGTCGTGTCAATCCTGACGTATCAGCATTGCGCCTGATTTGGTAATAAGAAACTCTTCCAACGTCGTAGCCGAACTGAAGCCAGATCCGTATCCGTTCCCGTTGTTGCCCGCAGGCACGGGGCAATCCGCCACGAGAGAGACAGTATTCTGATCATGTCAGTCAGTTCTTGTTCGCTGCTGACTCGAGCCAAACATGCAACAAACTCACCATTCCGAGAACCCCCGCGTCCAGTCGTTCAAACATGCTAGTCAGCCGGTCAGAGCTCTTCGTAAAAACATAACCAGCAAGCCCGACAGGCGTGTCATTTGCCTTCTTCACAACCTCGTCCTCAGTGTCGAATATGTAAAGCCCGAGGATCGGTGCAAAAATCTCCTCACGACACATGAGCATCGAATCCGTCATGTTTCCCAAAATGGTCGGTGACATGAAGTATCCATCCCCGGGCTCTCTCCTTCCAGTGCCCAGAAGCACGAAAGCCCCCTTTTCCTCAGCGTCCTTGCACAACGCTTCTGCCTTGTACAGACCACGGATCGTCGTCAGTGGTCCCAAGGTCGTCTCCCGCTCCATCCCATGACCTATTTTCAACTTCTCCGCCTCTTGAACCACCAGTTCCGAAAAGGAATCATAGACGCGCCTCTGGACATAACATCGGTTCGGCGCAATGCATGCCTGTCCTGCATGCCGCCACTTCAGTGCCACCAGTTCCTTGGCGGTATTCTCCAAGTCTGCGTCATCGAAAACGATAAAGGGACAGTTTCCACCCAGATCGAGCGACAGACGCTTCAAATTTCGAGTGCATGTCGTGGCAACTCGCTTACCGATACGCGCGCTGCCTGTGAAACTAACTGCTTTGACCAGAGGGTGCATACATAGCGCTTCGGCGACATCTGGTGTGTTTCCCAAGCTGGTCGTTATCACGTTGAGAGCGCCGGCAGGAAATCCCGCTCGGTTTGCTAGGCATGCTATCGCGAGCGCGGTGAGAGGCGTCTCAGATGAAGGCTTGATAATGACAGTACATCCCGCCGCGAGCGCGGCTGCGGACTTGCGGAGGGCAAGCGCAAGAGGGAAGCTCCAAGGCACGAGTGCGAGAACGACACCAACAGGTTGCTTGAGAACCGCAGGCCGTCTCATTCTGAAACCGCTTGATGTCGGGGTACCGCCAATTGTAGCCGGCGTAGAAGGGGTGCAAGGGGTTCGAGGGGATATAGGCGAAGTCGGAAAGGTTGGAAGAACAGCTTGCGGAAAGCGGTCGGCCTCACCGGCAAACCACCTGACCAAGCCTGCGCCGTAGTCAACTTCGGCCAATGCCTCCGCCAGCGGCTTCCCTGTTTCGTGGACGAGAATCGTGGCGAGATCGAGGCGGGCGGCGATGATGAGATGATGCCAAGCCGTCAGAAGACGAGCTCGTTCGTGGTTCGAAGTATCGGCTGAGAACCCTTGGAACCCGGAGAAGGCGGATCTGACGGTTGGGCCGACATCGTCCTTGGTGCAGTCGGGACATGTAGCCCATACGCGACCTGTCCCCGGGTCTATAATCGCGAAGCGCTTCTTGCTCCGGGACTCGATCCACTCGTTGTGAACATGGCAGTCACGATTGAGAAGACCTCTATCGGTGAGATTGAACGGGAGGGGAAGCGACGGAGACGGCGGAGGCAGGCCGTTGACAAGGACACTGTGTCTTATATCGTTTGGGTTGTTGCTTTTCGTGGTCGAGGCGGAGGATGTGCTGCTGGATGTCGTGATGGTGCTGGTGACGGGGGATGTTACCGCGCTAAGCATGGTCGGCGAGAAGGAAACCTTGCGTCGGTGAACGTAGTCCTCCCGACCGGGCTGGATAATTGATAGCCTCCGCATCGGACCGGTCCCCTTTTGCGCGACAGGGAAGGCGGGGAAACCTGTGCTATGGTGAGCAAAAGAGGCGGAGGAATTGGAAATTGCAACACCACGAGGAAGGGCGGCAGCAATATGACGACCTGATGAAGGCCGCGTAGTGCGTGGAAGAGAAAATCTCCCCTCTCCTCACCCCGTTTCATCGATGCCCGATTACTATGCGGGAACCTTCGGGGAGAAAATCCGAGGTCGAATGAGAACAAGGAGCTGAGAGCTCACATGTTTTAAGCTCTGCCCCTAGGGCGTCATCTGAAGCTTGATGTGTTGGTGGTGCAAAAAGTCACTTTGGCATTGCCCCTGACATGTAGGCCCAAGCTCCCAGATCATCCTTCTTCCCTCTCTCCTTTACGTCTTCATCCGCCTTCCGACACCGTAACGGGCCGCCCCGGTCTTTGCAGTCCAAGGCACTGGTCTCCGTGACAGGTACAGACTTTATCAGGATGTTGATCATCCGGGCGGCCGGTGCGGAGAACGCCGGGTTTCATCCGAGCACGGCGAACTGGAGGCTGCCAAAGTTCTGCACGTTCAATGCTCAGAAAGGAAACCGTTCGTGTGTAAAGGTTGAATCGGATGACGGAGGTGCCCCGGGACATCCCCGTCCGAAGAGAAGATGTTGGCAGTCATGGCTAGAACGTTTGGATTCTGAGAAGTAGGTGAACGAAACCGAAAAGCAAGGTTGTATTTTCATCAAAACCTTCCAGATATGTGCCATCGCCGTGATCTTCTCTAACAATCCTAAAACAACCGAACACACGCACCTAGTGCATTTAGTAGTAGGACGACGTGCTCGCACTTCTGTAATCTGGTCTTGACTCAGGAAAAGCCCCTGGGGGACCTGCGTGACCTTTTGCCTCATCGTCCGAGCTCAAAGCATCTCCATAGTCGTCTTTCCTCTCTGGCGGTGCGCGCATGGCGTCCAGGATACTTGGGTCCAGCGTTGGAGGCTGATATGGCTTGAGGGCATGAATCTCTCGGCCAGACGGCATCTGAGCCAGCAAGGGCCCGACCGGCGGAATGATCTGGACGTTCATCTAAAAACAGCATATTAGAACATCTTGAACAAGCGACGAAAATGAGGACAACTGACCGTATCGTTAAGCTTCTGCCACTTGACCTCAAGGAACTCAACCACTCTCGTTTCCTCGACCTTACCGCCGTCCGCCCCCCAGGCTGTTTCCTTCTCCACTTTCCGCTCCTCGCGCTTCTCGGTCCACTCCTTCTTGAAGCGACTGAAGCCGGATCCTTTAGCTGAGTACTTGGACTCGATACCGAGCTCCTGCAGGCCGGCCTGTAGCCAAGCGATGGCCTTCCCAACCTCGCCGCCGATCTCAGCATCAATACCAAAGAACCGACATGCTTTAGCACGGCAAGTCCGCCGAAGATCTTCGAGATATCGCAGGAGACCCTCGTTGATCTTGCTGGATCCTCGGCCTGCGGCTTGGCAAAGTGAGGATGCCTGGGCAGCGTGCTCTGCGGCAGCAAGGCACAGGCGGGCGAAGAGGTGGGCGCGGACCTTGGGAATATCGGGAGCTTTGTACATCCACTCGCGGTCATTCTTGTTGCGGTCCTGAGAAACAATGGCTGGGTAAGGGTCGTCTTTCAAGACTGCGAGGAGTGTTGCTTCGGCGAGCGCGAGCGAGGACATTGCGCGGAGGGTTGACGGCGAAACATCGCTGCAAGGTGGTGCCGTTTGCACTCTCTCTGCCCTGATGGCCAGCCAGTCGTATATCGATGCGGCATCCAGGAGATACTTAGTTGCCGTTTGGATTGCAGCTGTTCGCTGCTGGGCATCCAAGGTGGCCTGTGTCGTCACAAATAGCGGGTGAAGGGCAGCCCGAGCAACCAAGGTGTATGCGTTGGCCAAGCTTGACAAGGTGAAAGCAATCTCATAGTCCACAGACTGAACCTTTACCCTGGAGCGTTCTCTCCCGGGGACTGCATTTTCCGAGAGCGTCGGACGCCATTCGATCGTCGGTGGTGAGGTAGCCCTGAGGCTGATGCTTTCTCCAAACTGAGCGTTCGGGTTGAGGCCGGCATCGACGGCTAATATGTACGGAACGTAGCCATTGAGGGCCCCGATAACAGTGGATATGTGGGATGACTGCGAAGGAGGTGAGAGACGCTTGTGTTTCTTCAGAGCATCTCTCACGACCCCGCGATACGTACTAGCGCTGAGGGGCAATGAGGGATGGGTATCGCTGGTGAAGCTCGAGGAGAATGAGAAAGCCGACGTGGTAGGGAGAACAAAAGGAAAAGGCATAATTGAAGAGTCGGCGTTGATTCGGCAAGAGGTAGAGGGAAGGAGGTCAGATTCGATGAGAGGGGCGCGATTCGCCGTTGATCATTGAGCTACCTGAAGTTACAAGCATTGAAGTTGCCAGTCAGTGCCTGAGACCTGACTGCACTGCCTGTGACGTTGGCCGTCCCGGATCAGCCAATTGGGGCTAGTCGTGTCAACCCCAGACAAAGTCACGTGGCCGACAGCCATCAACAGGGGAAAGCAGCCATCAACTTTAGGTTCCTCGCTCGCCCCTGGTGAAGCAAACTGTACCACCGACAGCTAATCCGACAACAATTGATTGAATCTTCGAGGCTGTCTTCGACTATGAATGCCGGTGGGATGAACAAGACTGAAACTTTAAGGACTTGCGCAATGGCAGTGTTGCCTCAACTGCCCAAGGAAGAAAGCTTCGAAGAATTCAGGTGTCTGGACCTTCCACCGAAAATGGGGAAAAAGATAATTCCGCCTTGAAAAGCATCAGTTAGTTGTGGGGTCTACATCCTAGGAACCAGACGAATGAGAGCCCCAGCAACTGAGTTAGATTCTAAACAAGAGGCTTCTTTTGGGTCTAAGAACGCGGCAGGTGGCAGATGATAAAGGTGCTGGGTAGGTACCGGGCTGGCTCTGTGCTTTCCTTAGCGGCCGGGATGTGGGGACCTTTCAGCTTGGTGCAGCTCCACACAATGGCCAGCACCACACACCACACCACACTGCAGTGAGCTGTCGTTAACGCGACGTGGACCCTTGAATTTCAACTCGGGACTGTCACCTGGAGTTCAACAGCCAAGTCAACAGCTCCCGGCGAACTCTACCACCACCCACGGCAGCTGATGCCGCACCACACGAATCCACTAGACATTTCAGACTGAGCTGCAATCATGAGCAGTCCATCGCCCCATAAGCCTCGGCGCAGGGCGGGAAAGAAGGGTACTGGAATCAGCGGAGGAAGCAGCTTGAGTCCTGCGGTCGACAACCAGCTCTCTAAGAAGGAAGCTCTGGTCAAGGTCCCCGTCTTCCCATTGGCCTCATTCCTGTGGCCTGCTCGAGGCTCCGTGTCACAATGGGAGGTCCTGCCCTTGATTCTCATGGTCGTTGGCCTTTTCAGATGGGCCGCTGGCCTCTGGGGATACTCTGGTAAGTGCGCCCTGATCGGTCCCCTCGACTTTCGCGGCAACTGCTGACAACTCTGCTTCTCACAGGCTTCCAGAAGCCGCCCATGTTCGGAGACTACGAAGCGCAAAGACACTGGATGGAGATCACGACGCAAATTCCCGTTTCGCAGTGGTACTTCCATGACCTCCAATGGTGGGGTCTCGACTACCCGCCCCTGACGGCATACCACGGCTGGCTCTGCGGCAAAGTTGGCGCCCTCATCGATCCCTCCTGGTTCGAGCTGTACAACTCGCGTGGATCGGACGACCCGACGCTCAAGATCTTCATGCGCGCCACCGTCATCGTCTCCGAATATCTCATCTACATCCCCGCCGCTGTCATCTTCGTCCGTCGCTTCTCCAGACACAGTGGCGTGCCTACGTGGACTGCATGGATGGCCCTAGTCGCAATCTTGTTGCAGCCAGGCACCATACTCATTGACCATGTTCACTTTCAATACAACACCGTCATGCTCGGCTTCGTCCTCGCAAGCATGTCGAGTATGCTGGCTGGCCGTTATCTCTGGTCAGCAGTCTTCTTTGTCGCGGCGCTCGGCTTCAAGCAGATGGCTCTCTACTACGCTTTCTCCGTCTTCTCTTTCCTTCTGGGAAGCTGTGTCTTCCCTCTGAAGCCGGGTCGCTTCATCGGCATTGCGCTGGTGACTGTTGCGGCCTTTGCCATTCTGATTGCGCCTCTGGTCCTGGGCACACTCTACGATGCGCGCCGAGGTATTGATGCGCGACCCGACTACGACGGACCGCCTCCTACCCTTCCTTTGTTCCCCTGGCTGACCGACATTCTGGACACGAACGCCGTCTACTACCCGGTTGTCGAGCAGCTTGTGCAGATGGTCCACCGCATTTTCCCTTTTGCGCGCGGCCTCTTTGAAGACAAGGTCGCCAACTTCTGGTGCGCTCTCAACGTTGTCGTCAAGCTCCGAAAGTACCCCTCCGAGCTTCTTCAGCGCGGTGCTCTTCTAGTGACCACCGCATCCATCATCCCGCCGAACCTGGTCCTCTTCTTTCGCCCGCGCAAGTCGCTTTTGCCTCTTGCTTTTGCGACAACGGCGTGGGGCTTCTTCCTCTTCAGCTTCCAGGTTCACGAGAAGAGCGTTCTGCTTCCCCTGATGCCCATGACCCTCCTCTTGGCCGGCAAGCAGGGACTCTCGCGCGATGTGAGGGCGTGGGTTGGATTCGCCAACATCCTGGGCGTTTGGACAATGTTCCCCCTCCTTAAGCGGGTGGACCTCAGCGTCCCTTATGCAGTCCTTACTTTGCTTTGGGCCTTCCTCCTCGGACTGCCTCCAACATCGTTGAGCGCCTACTTCCAGGAGGACCACTCCGCCTTGCGAAAATGGGCCACTTTCCTTCTGCACGGTGGTTTCTATATTGCCATGGCTGCTTGGCATGTGGTGGAAGCCACAGTCCCGCCGCCTATCGACAAACCCGACCTTTGGGTTGTTGCAAATGTCGGCTTGGGTGCGGTGGGCTTCGGCATCTGCTATCTTTGGTGTTTGGGTCAGTTGGTAGCGCAGAGCGACATTTTGACAAGGGGTAACACAAAATCCAAGGCGAAGAGCCAGTAGATGGGGCGGTTAGCTAGCAATGGCTGTGTACATATTGGAGATTCTACGTCAAGAGTCTGTGTATCGATACGGGCGAAGGTTACAAAGCCGCAAGCATCAAAAGAAGGTTCAGCGAATAACATATGAAGACACTTTTTTAACAAGACCGGTGCAATGCTGCCCACCACCTGGCGATGCAAATATCTAAGGGGAGCCGATAGAAAACAGGGAATCTCATGATTATATCAACACCATCCAACCTCTCGCCGCTTTTTGTTTTGAGCTCCAGTTTATACCCTTTGCTACTGATTACGAAACCTGCACAAACGCCCTCTTCTTGATGGACCGGCTTTCGTCGCCATCGTCCCAGTTCTCGTCGACGTAGTCCTTGACGCTCTTCTCCTGGATCTGCATGCCGACAACCTTGAGCGCGGCAATGTTGAAACCCATCTCATCCTTTTGGCGCTTCAGCGCGGCGCGCAGGTTGGCGCGGATGCCGTCGAGCATCGTGCGCATGGTGCGGCTGGCCACGATCTGGCGGTGGTGCGTCTTGAGCATGAAGAAGAGGATGCGGCACGTCAGGGGGATGTTCATGGAGCGCTGGGCAAAAACGTTGAGGAAGGTGAAGAGCATCGGCACGGTCGAGAAGGGGAGGACGAGCAGCGCATCATGGAGGGCAGATGCCTTGATGCGGTTCAGCACGCTCATGACGTATGCCTCGGCGGTGATGTTGCCGAGGGCGATGAAGATGGGGTTGCGCTGCGGGGGAGGGGCGTGCGGGTTCGTCTTCTTGGCGTCCTCGTACTCCTTGAGCAGGTTCAAGTCCGCGATACCGATCTCGAGGGCCTCGGCGATGCGCTCACCGGCCATGAGGGTCTCGACGGTCTGCTTGGTGGCGGCACCGACTTCGCCGTCTTGGTCCTCGGCGTCTGGGTCGCGCTCGAGGGAGGTGGTGAGCGTCTTTTCGTAGAGCTCTTCAATCTCCTTCTCGCGCTCTTCCTCGAGGAAAATTTGCTCGTCCGTCTCGTCCCAGACGCGGATGGACTTGTCGTGACCGGCGGTGACGAGGAACTGGCCACTGTGGCCTACGGCCATGGCCCAGACCTCGCCGTGATGGCCGTCTAGGCGCTGGATCTGCTCGAACTTGTCGCCGTCCCAGTACTTGATGCAGCGGTCCTTGCTGCTGCTGAAGAAGTGGTGGCCATTGCCGTCCGAGTTGTGCGGCACGAAGGCAACCTGCAGGATACTGTCTTGGTGACCGAAGAGGGCCTTGTGACAGTCACCAAAGTCAAGACCCCATATCCTGATGTTCTTGTCGGCGGAGCTGGTGACAATGAGCTTGCTGTCGTAGGAGATATCCATGCTGAGGACCGGGAGCTTGTGGCCATAAAGGTTGAGGTAGAGCTTCAAGCTATCGGTGAAGAACACCTTTACAGTGTTGTCGAGAAGGGAGACGGCAATGTACTTTCCGTCGGGGGAGTAGCGCACGCAGAGGATGTCGTCCGCAACTTTAAGTGTCCTCGATTGTACGAGCTTCAGTTTTGGTACGGTACGTGTGGTGCCCAGGACTTCTTCTTGAATGATTCGGAAGTCCCAGAACTTGGCAGACTTGTCGGCGCTACCAGACACTACAGATTTACCATCCGGATGCACTTGTAATGACCAGATAGCTCCCTCGTGTGCGGTGACGCTGTCCAACAGGCTTGCGGAAGCGACGTCAAAGAGCTCAAGTTCTCCAGTCTTGGTGCCAACAACCACGACCTTGTCACCGGGCAAGAATGCGCAGCACAAAGCATAGCCGCACTCAAATGTTCGAATACAAGTCTGAGTCTTGATGTTCCAGATTTTCAGACCACCGTTGGCAGCCGTCGCCAGCATTTTGTCGTCGGAACTCAGCGATACCGCGCGGATATCTGTCCTATGTCCCGGGAGATCGACCGCCAGAGATCTCGTGTAGTCAGGCAGCTCGTCCTTCTTCGATTTGGAGGCGTCTTTTGTTGGTATGCTGTAGTACTCGAGCTGGTTGTTGGTAGTACCAGCCAGCAGGTTGATCTCCTTGCTGCCGCTGGTGACGGCCCAGTCCACCGACCGCACCTTGCCGCCCGTCCGGACTATTACATACTGGACGAAGAAGTCGCTGGCTTCGGCGCTCGACAGGTCGTCCGCCTGGTCATCGTTCTCGGCATCTTCCTCGGTCTTTCCCTCCTTCGCAGCCTTCTCACGTCTCCTCTTCTTCTTTCTCGCCAACGACTTCTTGACCTCTGCCTCCGACCTTATGCGCCAAACTTCAACAGCCTTTTCTGTGCCATGAACGGCAAAGTAATCCCGACGCGGGTGGAAGACGATTTCGATGGCCTTGTCCTTGTGTTGACGGAACAGCGTTCCCCTTTCGTGCAAGAATTTCGCAGATTGCGGCGCGTCGACCTGCCCCTTTAGAGAAGCAAGGCCTGCTGTGTCCAAGAACCACACCTTCAGCTCTCCGTCGTTTCCAGCCGTGATGCATCCGCTGTAGTCGGGGGAAAGGCCCAGAGCCCAGCACTCCCCATTCGTTTGCGCAATATGGGTTTCGATGCAGTGTCGCGAAGACAGGTCCCAAAGCTTGATCAGCGAGTCCTTGCCGGTCGTGAGGAGGTAGCCCTCGGCTGACGGGTCGCTGTCTAGCACCATAGCCTGGGTGTTGTCCTCATCTTCGACCTGCGCTTCCGGCTCGACAAACTGCAGCCCTGTAATCTGGTCCTTGTGTCCCCTGAGCTTGAACTGGCCAACCTCAGCCACGAGATCCCATATGATCAAGTCGGTATCCTTGGAACCGGAGGCTAGTCGCACACCCGACTTGTCGAATGCCAGCGTCGTGATCGCAGACTTGTGACCATTGAAGTTGACAATCACTGTCGCGATTTTGCTATCCCACAGCCGAATGCTGCCATCTTCGTATCCGACGGCGAAAACGTCCTTGTCGACTTTGCTTTGGGCGATCGCAGTGACCGGTACGGTGTTCCTATCGTCCCTCCATCGGCTTACGAGCTCTCCCTTCTTGATGTCCCAGCACAGAACCTCCTCATTCGCGGCTACAACTGCCTGGCCGGCGCCAGCTCGACCTTGGGCGTTCCAGACGAGGTTCGAGGTGTTGGATGCGACAATGCCGAAAGACTTGCTGTGCTCATACTTTCTGTGATGATAGACCTGTCAGTCAATATTCCACCGAAGAAGTTTGCGATTGACCTACAGGTATGACTTCACCATTTTTGCGGATTTTTGGCGCCACCAGGCTCTTCAAAGGCTTTTGCGATAGAGGCACGTTCCTCGAACATCGAAATTCTTAAAATTTGGAGTCTTCAAGTGTTATCGCGATGCGATAAGGATGTGGGGCAGCCGACTCTTTTACGAAACAATACTTGATATAACGATATGCTGCCTGCATAACGGGCATTACGTACGGACCTTCTCCTGGAGCATCACAGCCACCTTAGCTCCGACTGTGCTCGAACGTCACACCCCACTTGAGGTATCATCAGCTTCCCAACGACACAACCACAACTTGGGAGACAAGCTGGCAATTGGACGTCGACAAGATGCTTCTCCTAGATTACCAAAACGTTCTCATCCAGTCGGTGTTGACTGAGAGGTTCTCTGGGTACGAGAGCGTGGCTTCACGAGCTTCACCGCAATAGCTGCTAACCTCCAAGGCAGTGCCCCTCCCGCTCACATCGACCAGACTGTCTCCGACTTCGACGGCGTCATCTACCACATTTCCACTCCCGAGACGAAGACAAAGATTCAGCTTTCTATCCAAATAAGATGCTACAAGGACCTGGTGAAGTACGGCGCCGAGCAGGTGCTGCAGAGGGAATATGGCCAATACGTCGTTCCGCCCGAGCCCGGCTACGATTTCTCGGTCTTGATTGATCTTGAGAGTCTGCCGGAAGAGAAGGGTCAGTAAAACCGATGTGGAAGACGTTTAGTTGGCTGATTGAAAGTGCAGAGGAGCGAGATGCGTTGATCATGAAGATGGCCTTGCTCAAGCGCAACGCTATGGCCGCGCCGTTCGAGGCCGCCTACGAGGAGCACTACAAGTTGAAGGAGGAGGCATCCAAGTACACATCTGAGGAGGCTCCCCAAGGCGTTCGGGAGGGCGGTGAAGTTATGGCTATCCACTACCGCGAGGAGGAGGCCATTTACGTGAAGGCCAGCCACGACCGTGTTACCGTTATCTTCAGCACGATATTCCGTGAGGAGACCGATCGCGTCTTCGGCAAGATCTTCATCCAGGAGTTCGTCGACGCCAGACGGAGAGCCATCCAGAACGCTCCTCAAGTACTCTTCAGGAACGACCCTCCCCTGGAGCTGCAGGGAGTTCCTGGGGTCAGGGATACCGGCACCGGCGAGATTGGATATGTTACCTTTGGTAAGTGGCATCGGTAGGGAGGAGCCTCTCATGCTAACAGATTTAGTTCTTTTCCCTCGTCACCTCACTCCTCAGAGAATGCCCGACGTCATTTCTCACATCCAGACTTTCCGCGACTACTTCCACTACCACATCAAGGCGTCCAAGGCCTACATCCACTCGCGTATGCGCAAGAGGACAGCAGACTTCCTCCAAGGTGAGTCGTTACCAAAAGATCCTCAATCAATTCTGAAGCTAATTCTGTACAGTTCTGCGCCGTGCACGCCCAGACAGCGAAGAGAAGGAGCGGAAGACGGCGAGCGGCCGTACTTTCAAGGTGCAGGGAGCGTAAAAACTTGGGAAATTTACCTCAACACCCGTGCCATAATTTCAGCTGAAGACTCGTTTCTGAGCCTACCTGCGAAGACGCGTCAGATTTGTAGAGGCGCAGACTCAATGCAAGCGATGCAAGATGGAATTATTCAAAAAAAAAAAAAAAAAAAAAATACTGCGTCGAGTCAAGGGAAGCAGCCTGTGGATGTGCAGTGCGAGCAAAGATATAAAGATTCATGACCATGAGTTCGCGAAGAGTGATACGTGAATAGACGAGTTCTGCCTTGGCGGTAGGGTTCTCATACAGCTCTGATAGGGTGACCAATCAGATTGGTGGAAAATCATCACCGATTTGGACCAAGGTATGGTTATGAGACGGGATATGGAGAAAGCTTTCGTCGATGATGCAGAACGGAGCCGAACGGCTGGGAACAATGGCAGTCTAAGGGCGCGGCTCTCGTAGATGCCGGATCGACGTTCCCACTCAGGCACTAGGCGCCGATACCTACCGATGGGGAGCTCCCGCGCGGCGGCGGCCTAGACACACAATTGCTGTGCATTGTGTGCGGC
This sequence comes from Colletotrichum chrysophilum, assembly GCF_026319265.1. Taxonomy (NCBI): domain Eukaryota; kingdom Fungi; phylum Ascomycota; class Sordariomycetes; order Glomerellales; family Glomerellaceae; genus Colletotrichum; species Colletotrichum chrysophilum. The sequence goes on along the minus strand of NW_026517357.1, from coordinate 22,042 downwards.
CGAAACACCGGTGGCCATGTGAGTCGGTTTGAGTCAAAAAGATGAGCCGACCGAGTGCGAGCCAGTGCCAAGGGTGCGAGTCAAGGTAGGGTTCTCGTCTGAAGTACCGCATGCCATCGCAGGTGGGAAAACTATGCACGACATTTGGATGAAAAAGAATTGGCGGTTAACCCGCCGGAACAATACATGAATGTTCATCGCTCGTCCCGAGTCTTCTCAATCGAACACCCCAGGTCCCAGGGACAAATTTGGGTTGTTTCGTTTATGCGTCCAGCAGCGTGCTCTCACCCAGTGTTACTTGCTGTGCAGAAGCCATGGCGCCGCCTGGAAACGCAAGGTAGGTCGTAATTCTGAGCGAAGAGGGTCCATTAAGTGGAGGGATACGCGGAGTGATGGCACTGATCTGAATAGCAACTTGCAATGAGAATGGGTCGGCAAGTTGTCTCCTAACCGTCGGTATCTATCCAAACTTGAAATGTTTGCTGTGCACCTTTGTCGCCTTGGGCTTCTTAGAAAATTGAAGCACATTGACAAGCATGCGTTTGAGGAAAACCAATGTGGCAATCGACAGGCTCGTAGAGACGCGGCGAACCCGGATCCGCAGGGCCACCGTTGCCGTGATGTGGGTTTCTCCACGATCCCATTCTTCGCGAGGTGGACAGGCAAACCGCGTTGCCTGGCTCGCGTCGCATCATGCTCCCGTATCCGTATCAACCTCTCGAGGCATATCGTGGTCATGAGAAGTTGGCCCAGCGAAAGACTGGCTACAAGTGAACAGGGTCGTTCGCATTTACGGCGAAGTCCACGATGCCTCAACTTTGCAAAAGACACTGAATATGAACCAAGCAATGCATCGTGGATAAATCACTATGCACGGCGATAGACGGCAGTAGCTGGGATACCCCCCACCAAAATTGGCTGTGAGACCGAATGGGTTTGAAGACGGGGCGCCGTCAGCCCCTCTTCACCTCGGACGACAGAGGGAACTGGAGCAGGCAGGAGGCTTGATCCATGCCGGAGACCTCCAACACCCTTGCCCGGTTCTCATGGCGATTAAAGCGCGGCATTCACGGTGGCCGCCAAGCAATCAAATAGCCTCTTGTAAAAAAAAAAACTGACGAGTGACGAGCACCAGCGCTTTGCCCGAGGGTCCGGATCATCACACTGACGGAAGTGTCGTCGCTCCAAATAAGGGCGGCCCCTTAAACCTTCACAGGGTGTCCCATGCGACGTGAACTTGGATAAAAGTGAACCGAATGGGAGAGACGCCAGCAGGTCGTGTCTGCACAGTCACAGGCATCGCACATCGTCCGAATACCATGTGCAGTTAATGCAAGGGACGGCGGGCGGTGGGCAGATTTTGGGACGGTTGCACTGGAATGATTGGGCGAGGGAAGCTCGTACAGGAGTGATTTGGGACCTGACGCTACGGCGAATCTGGATGAGATGAGCCAGTCAGGACTCAGCGCGAGCCATTCCCTCGTCGAACACTGGCTGTGGGACCTGACAGTCTGCCACCAGCCAGTCACAGCGCCCCGTCTCCTGGATTTATGAACGGCTATCCGTCAAGATCTCCACCATCCGCCCGTCATCTGCTCTGCCCGCTCTGCATTAGCAGCGAGCTTGCTGCAGGACGAACGTGCACTAAGATACGACGGGTCTGGCCTGGACCACGCCGCCGTCAATCAGCCCCAGATTCAGAATAGGGAGGCTGGAAGGAGAGAACGCCAGCTAACGGCCAAACGTCTCCCAAGTCCAAAGTATTCTTATGCTTCCAACATTGGCATTCTGTTCCTGCCTCTGTTTCCCTGTTCCACGAGGTGATCTGCGTGTCGTAATACCCGATTTACACGGGATGAGGAAACAGTGAACCTATTCAGTAAACGCTTCAATTTTTATTCATTCCAGCTTCTCGTCACTCTTTTCACTGCCCGATACTACCTACCTACGGCACCTGGGATACACGACGCCAGCCCCCCGGCACATCGAAATAGTCACCCCTGCCGACTGCAGCGCTCGAGGTGGAAGGTGAAAGTGGTTCCAGTGCCTCGCCCAGAATCAGACGGGAGACGGGGGTCCAGAGCCAGCCAGCCGGCCCAGCAGAGCAGAGGATAGACCGTGACTGAGGGACTTTCTCTTCCGTGTCTGCTCCTCTTTCTTTTCCTTCGACGACGACGACGACGACGGCTGCGACGCACATCTCGACCCCATTCCCCGAGCTTCCCGCCGCGGAACGTCTCTGTCGCTCATTCCAATCGTTAATACCACGGGTAGGTCGATTTTTCGCTTGGCTTGGCTGACCCCTGACCGGGCCGCGAACCATCGGCGATCAGGACGTTGTCTGACATTGTCGTTCAATCACAGTCGCCCATACGTACACACGGCTATCGTGGCTCGCTCTTTCCCTTTACTTCAATTCTAGTAGACGCCTTATTCAACCGCTTCGTCAATCCGTCGATCTTCAACATTCGGCCCCAGTACCTCCCGAATCCACGAAAAAGCAATAAACCAACCGGCATCCGCAACTTTAGTCTGGAGAAGGGAAACGAAGAAAGTGGTCAAAATCATCCAGAAAGATCAAACGACGATTAGTGCTTTGTATCAGGGAACATCCGGCACTTGCGATTCCAAAATCTGAGATTGTGGACAGCGCTGGTCGTCCTTCTCAGCAGCAGTCATTGGTCGACAATTGGCCAGAGGTATCACTTTCGGGGAAGCCCTTACCTTGGCTCCTGTGGCGTCACTGGCTTCTAGAGATCGCCGCCTTTTTCCCTCCTGATTCCTTACCAAACTTGCACAGACACGTCGTGTCACTCCAGACGGCAGCACGGCAGCGAGACAACGCGACGGCACACGACAGTCGCGACTGCAGCCATCCAGGCCAACGGGGTCGTACACTCATTTTGAAGCCCAGGACAAGCTCTCTTCTACTTCGCCTCACATCACCGTTGCCAATACTTTACCACGCGCGAACTTTACGCCCTTTGCACCTTCCGGGATCCACACCGAGACAACGGACTCAGACCCTCACTCTCACTCGTTGCTACTACCAGTCACTCTTTTCTTTTTTCCTCGTTCCCTATTCGCTACAGTTTCTTTTTCCTCCAACCCCAAACCCAAAATTCGAGAGAGAAAACGGTTCATACTGTCTCTCATCAAATTCAGGCTCATTTCACGTCCAGCTTAAGCGATTGCCAGCAGCTGCAGCATCTGCATCCGAGCACCTCCACCCCAAAAAACTGTCAGTGCTTTGATAGGAGGTAGGTGCAACCCAGCTTGACCACCAATTTCCCTAGCGCAGGTGCAGGTGGGCCCATGCCTTCCATTCCAACTCCATCTTGCCTGGCGCTCAGCCTCTCTCCTCTCTCCACCACTGCCAACAAACAACAAACACTTCGCAGACAAAGGGCAAAGGGGAAGAGGAGCGCTCGTCACCACCTTGTCGTTGCCCTCAAATGGCAGCAAACAAGATCTAACAGTATTTTTTTGTACGACAGAACCAGGCGACAGAGTATCTTCTTTTTTTCCCCGCTCTTCGAACCCGACACCTCACGCTCGTTTTTTATCTCCATTATTCGTCAAATCCTCACCTTCCGACTCGACGACTTTCCGTTTAATTTCGCTCCCCGATTTTTGACGCGCCTCAGCGAACCGACCCGACCGATCGAAAAATCGAAGAGATTCATTCATGCGATGGCCAGGGCCTAAAAAGTAGACTTCATCTGCAAATGCGACGCGAAAGACGATTCAATTCGACGGCATCAAAAATCCCCGACCCGAAACTTTCAATATCGAATATTCGCAAAATCCAAACACCACAACAGAGCAGCAGCCACGATGCGTTTACCTCTTGACAGGCGTCCTTCGGCGCGCCGCCGTCGCCACAGCCCGCATCTTCTGGCAATGGCTGCTCTTGCCCCATCTTTGGCAACTGCGATTCAATTCACATCAGTCCCCGAAGCCAACCTGGACCTTTCGCAACTCGGCAGAATAGGTGTGGCTGGCGACTTTAGTGGCATCTCCCTCTATCAGTTTGAGGAGCAAAATGAGAAGCCTTACAACACTAACGGCAGCGAGTCGCTGCTTGCACAGCTGCCCAATGGCGCTTTCGCTTCGATTGTTTCCTCGGATGCTTCGATTCACGACATGTGCACATTCACGCTCGAAAACGGAGAGATGCAAGGAGTGGTAATTGGCGGTAATTTCACGAGCCTGAATGGTACACAGTCGCAGGGTGTCGCCATGTTCAACCCCAACACGACTGAGATCACACCTTTGGCTGGTCTTTCAGGTCAGGTTAACGCCCTTCTCTGCGACCAGGCCACCAACACAGTCTATGTTGGAGGTAACTTCCGCGCTGCTAACTCAACAAACGCTATCGCATGGGTCGGCACCGATGGATGGACAAACCTGCCCTTTGCCGGCTTCAACGGTCCCGTCACCTCTATTACCAAGGCATCCAATGGTCATGTTGTCTTTGGAGGCAGCTTCACTGGCTTGGGAAACACCAGCACTCCCAGCACTCCCGATGGCCAAATCATCAATATCTCCACTGCCAACATCACCACAGCTGAGAGCTCCACCACCACCGGATTCAGCGATCCTCGCAACATCATCTGCAAGACGAGTGGTGCCGACGGCTCTGGCAACACTTGGCTTCTCAAAGATGGCGCGCAGGGTTTCTGGCAGGCCACCTTCGGCTTTGGTTTCCAGCCCACCAAGCTCAGACTCTGGAATACCCATCAGGACGGTCGCGGGACCAAAACTTTCCGCTTCACTGCCTTCCCCCTCGGAGGCATTCTTAACATGACCTACCTTGATCCTGCTAGTGGCAAGAACGTCTCTTGCACGAGTGAGTGCCCTCTCACCGACGACAAGAATGTCACCTACACCGACTTCCACTTCGTCAACGTGGTTGGCATGAACCAATTCAGGATCGACATCTCTGCCTTCTACGGCGCTGGCGGTGGCTTGAACGGCATCCAGCTCTTTGAGGATGACATCAACTCGTATGCCATCAACGACTTCAACGCCCCGTCCTGCTCTGACAGCGACACTAAGTCTACGGCCACCACTTCCGGACCGTGGTCGATCTCGCCGTCGCAGCAGAGCAGCTCTCAGTACCTGACCGCTAAGCTTTCTGGCACAATTTCAGCCAGTTCTGCCTCAGTCACTTTCCTCCCGGATCTGAAGGAGTCAGGCAATTACTCGGTCAACTTGTACACCCCGGGCTGCATCCAGGATGGAACTTGCCAGACCCGAGGCCAAGTCAACATCACTGGCATCATGTCGTCTACCGGCTCAAACAAGTTCACGACTTCCCTCTACCAGACCAACAACTTTGACAAGTACGACCAAATCTACTTCGGACCCATTGACGCAAGCACTGCGGATGGGTTCAGACCCAGCATCACCTTAACCCCCTTGGCTGGCCAGTCGCTCGAAGAGATGACCATTGTTGCTCAGAGGGTTGGCTTCACTTTGATCAACTCCACTGGAGGCCTGAATGGCTTGTTTGACTTTGACCCCAAGTCGGCCACCGTCAACACCGATTTTAAGAGCTCCCAGATCAACCAGCTTGGTTCCTCATTTGCTGCAGGATCTGCGGTTACCAGCCTGGCAACCTCCGGTGACTTGGTTATCGTTGGCGGCAACTTCACGTCCAAGGATGCGCGCAATGTCATTGGTATCAACACTGCCAGCGAGGCGACCATGGCACTTGACGGTGGCCTCAACGGAGAGGTCATGTCCATGAAGTTGAACGGCACTCAGCTCTACGTCGGTGGACAGTTCTCCAACACCCAAGACAATGCGGTCACCGGCCTCAACAATGTCGGCGTCTACGACACCTCAGCCAACACCTGGACTGCCCTCGGTGCTGGCGTTAATGGCAAGGTCTACCATGTCGTCCCGATGCTTGTCAACATTACGAGTGAGGACCAGCCTGAGTCGGTCGTCACGTTCACTGGCGATTTCACTGAGATCAATGCATTCGGAGATGACAAGGCCATCACAGTCTCTGGCTTCGCCGTCTGGGTTCCTTCTCAAAAGAACTGGCTGCAGAACCTCAGTGGCCCCGTCCCGGCCTTCAGCGGTATCTTGACCACGGGTATCCTCGATCTTCCTGGTGGAGGATCTATCTACGCGGGATCAATGACCTCTGCTACCATCGCTGCCAACGGAGCTGTTTCTCTGTCCGAGAAGTTTGGTCAGTTCCCCATCAAGATCCAGTCTTCTGCCACGAGCACCAGCTCTGTAAGCAAGCGCGACTCGGTTTCCAGTGGCAACATTACTGGCGTGGTCACTGGTGCCTTCTACACCGACAATGGTCGTAACATTACCATTCTTGGAGGACATTTCACTGCCGAAGGCGCCAATGGCTCCACTGTCAACAACCTTGTTCTCATCGATGGTTCCAACTCTAATACCATCAGTGGCCTCGGCTCTCAGATCCAGGATAACTCGACCTTCATTGCCCTGGCCGTCACTGGTGACATGCTGTTTGCTGGCGGAGACGTTCATGGCACCGTCAACAATGCTGCCGTCCGCGGCATCATCTCCGTCAACCTCCAAACGGCTTCCTTCAACAGCACGCAGCCCCCTGGCATCAGTGGAGGAAACGGTACGGTGACTGATATCAAGGTCCGCCCTGACTCTGGCGACGTCTACGTCGCTGGCTCCTTCGAGTCGGCCGGAGCTCTTGGCTGCCCGGGTGTTTGCTACTACGACACCTCCCTTGCGGGATGGAACCGCCCCGGAGTTAACCTTCAGGGCACCGGTCACGCCCTCATCTGGACAAGCAAGTCTCAGCTCGTCGCTGGTGGTAACTTCACCCTCAACGGCACGTCTTCCACGATGCTCGCCATGTACAGCCCCGACCGTCAAGCATGGTCTGGTTACCCCGGAGAAGACCAACTCCCTGGTCCCGTCGAGGCTTTGACTGCTGGATCCAGCGACCGCAGCCAGCTTTGGGTATCTGGAACCGCGTCGAACGGTTCCATCTACCTGATGAAGTACGACGGCTCTACCTGGCACGCCGCCGGAGTAACCCTCGACCCCGGTACCGTCGTCAACAGCCTCCAGGTCTTCTCCCTGACCGAGAACCACGATAGCACCAGCATTCTGGACTCAAACCAAGTGCTGATGATCACGGGATCCATTGGCGTTCCTGGATACGGTACGGCGTCGGCGGTGACTTTCAACGGTACAGCGTTCAAGCCATTCGCCCTCACCATCCACAACGGAAACACTGCTGGATCGATTGCAAGGATCTTCACCGAGAACGAGGACTTCTTCACCGACAAAGGTAAGCTAATTCTCTATGACACTGACTCTGAAACAATGCTGACTATGTCGTAGCTGGCCACCTAGCTCTAGGCTTCGTCGTCCTCATCGGACTCGGTATCTCCCTTGCTCTCATCTTCCTCATGGTCATTGCTGGAATGGCGCTCGACCGTCTGCGTAAGAAGCGGGAGGGTTACACGCCTGCACCTACGTCGATGTACGATCGGGGCGGCGGCATGCGCAAGATCCCACCCCACGAGCTTCTCGAGTCGCTTGGCAAAGGCCGTCCAGGCGCACCGCACGTATAGCATGTGTGAGAAGCGTTCCGGTTTCGGGGTTTCACCAGGGTTTCCTTTCCGGCGTTTGGACTGGCATGGCGTGGGAAAAGGATATCATCGCGATTCGACATCTTTCATCGAGGGATGAAGACGGCTTCGGCTTCACACCCTCATCCGACGACACACAACAACACTTCAGTGACTGCTGTCTCGAGCAGTCTCAACCGATCGGCTGGGCCCGTCCCGTGCACGATCTGTAAGTGAGCCTTGTGGATCGCCTCGTTTTCTCGTTGCATTCGATTCTTCACGACCTGACGACCTTTGTTTAATGTCTACATGTTTATTATACCACTATGCGCGCCAAGTCGCTTTCTTTTCTCGGACACACTCGAATTATGTTCTTCGCGGAACATGTACAATGCAGTCGATGCAGCTTTGATATCAAGGCCGGCATGCGTACTATACAAAAACAATCACTTGGACGCGACAACCGTCTTCTATTTTCTTTTGGTACTTATGGTCTCGGATATCGAGGCATGGGAAAAAAACGGAGTTCCCGAGGACGGAAGAGGGAATGGAATTCTTCAGCTAGAGGGCTGCCTTTGGGATTAGAAAGGAATGGGGGATTGGAAGTCTTGTTTTCGAAGTCTCCCGACCTGAGCTGCATTCGACTCGGCTCGGAAGAGGCTCGCGATAGGTAGCATCAGCCTTTCGACGACACGCTCGTCCACGTAGCTTAATATCCTGAATCCAAAGGAAAAGTTGTCCAAACATGATGGCTGTGTCTCATTCTCGTGCACACCACCACCACCACTATCCCGTTCTCGCTCCGTGTCTGTGCAACACGATCAAGTAGCCGTTTCCCTCCCTGCCCCTGACAAATGTCTTAGACCCCGTCCAGGTTCGCCTTATGTCTCGCCTTGCGCGCGGCGCCTTGTGCGACGTTGAGATTTTGTCGTCATGCACCATCATCGTGGTGGCTGCTTGCGTGGGTTCTTGTCGCATGAGTGAGCTGGCGCGATCCTCGATGATGATCATCATCACCCGTCTCTTGTTTTTCCCCTCTCACAACTCACTCCTCCTGGTATTCCCGTTTCAACGCCCCCCCTCCTGCCTATCTCTGTCTCTGGCTCTTTCTCGACCGCCGCCTTGTTTGCGGTCGACAGAGAGTCGGGGCCCATGGTACCGCGTGGCCCCGAGTGTGTGATGGTGGCATTCGACCGGAAGCAGGACAGCGCAAGGCTTCGAGAGCCGAGACCGACACACACAGAGACGGACCGAGATCTATCTCGCGTGGGCACTCCGATCTCCCGACCTCGAGATCGCGGCTAGCAATGGCAGCGAGTACGCTTGCACTGAACCGGCGACTGGACCAAAAAAAAAAAAAAAAAAAAAAAAAAAAAGACGTTTGCTCTCTCTCACGCCATGTTTAACACCGAGAACGGCTGTTGTGGTTCTCGAGACATCGGATCTCGCTTCGGATCGTCTTCGAAGCAAGCCTCATTCACCCATGATTTGAAATCGTCGTGTGGGATGGCATTGCGAGACAGGCATGTCACTGGGTTGGACCTTGACCGGCGATGGTAGTGGTGGTGACAAGCCCACTGAAGGGAAGACCGAATGTCACTTTAGGGTTTGAGTTTTCCTGAGGGCGTTGAGATCTTGGTGAGGCGTTCTTGCACATTGAGACATTGCTAGCTGGATACGGTCCAATGCCACAATGATGGTGGGTGTACGGTCTGGTTTGTGATTGTGTTGTTGTTTCTGGCCGCTCGCAGGGCGGTTGTTGGGTCGGAGCCTCCGCTTGTCTACATCATCGTGAGGTGGTGATACGAAGGCAGCGGATGAGGGCAACTACATGGTGTTTCTAGAGCGCGAGAAGTCAGGCCATGTTGCCCGAATCACGGCAAGCAATGCGTAGCGAAACCGTCGCCATCGAGCCTCCAAAGAACAAGGAGCCTGTGGCCAGAGCAGTGTCACTTGCCAAATCACAAACAACGGCATAATCATGTCTACCAAAGCCAAGCATCCTACGATGCGCCTCTCGAACGACGGACCCGAGCACCTCGCGTCCGAGGCTGTTCGGCCCTTTCGCCAGCAGCCGTGGGCCTGAATCTCTTCACTGCACGCAGCTGCAGCCCATTGGCTATTGATTGGAAACGCTGTTGGATCTCGTGTCGCTGCTCAGGGCCTTCATTTGCATGGTGTAGCAGACACCCGCGGGCCGAACATGTGACGTTTGTTTACGGGCCTTCCTGATTGGGTGTCCCTCCGTTTGTCGAGGCTATATTGATCTCATCTCGGCCAAGGGTTCCGAGGCCCCTCCACTGCCCCCGGCTGGAGCCAGGACAAACTGCTTCAAGTTGAGTCTACATTCCTGTGCTACTTGGGTTCATCAGGTTTGAGGTGGTGGTGATGATGATGATGATGATGATGATGCCAGCTAACTTGGCTGAGGGATCCCCTCTTGTCGTGCAGCCAATAGGTGGCTTGGTGGTGGTGAACAAGGTTGGCTAGCCATCTTTCTTGAAAATGTCGCACGGGACGTGGTGGCGATTCACGAACAGAGGCGAGAGAGGTGAGGATAGCGTGTGGGCGACGACGTGGTTCGTCAGGGTCCGGTACGAAAACACTCTCTGACAGGGCCAACGGCAAAGAACCTTGATGGCTTGTCCCCGTCCGTTTGCGCAATGCCGGCTACGGGCCCGTTGTCTGATTTGAGCGGTGAAGGGGCCGGCGCCGCGGGGACTGACAAGGACCGGGGGCGGGAGGAGGTCGTTCGCTCTGTTGGCGCACGATAGGGCTCGGCGATTGGGCACGATGGTTGGTGTGTTCTGAATAGCTGCCTGTCAGCCCTTGAAGGGCTTGACGACGAATGTGGGTGCAGAATGGCTGTCCGATGGGTAGCAGTCCGGCAGTTTTGTGGTGGCGAGTGAGGGGTCGCGACGATGGCTTTCAGGGTCTTTTCGGTGATGGTATCTGTAGGTGCCCTGGTCTATGTGCCACTGAGACGGACTTTGTGGTTGATGGTTGCGGCGCAGATGCGGATGCAACAGCTGCAAGCCAGGGCAGGGCAGGGCGGGTGGGTGTGGTGGTGCAGTACGGCGTATCGCAGCAAGTGTTAGGGATGGCATGCGCAGGATTGGGCCGTCGAGAGAAACCAGGGCCGAAGCTGTGGTGGTGGACGGAGGGTGAGGCCTTTCAGGAACAAGGATCGAGAGAGAGAGTGTGTGTGCGCGTGTTGCTGCTGTGTGCTGGGATGCTGTGTTATCTGATGCGAATGAGTGGTGGTGGAGGATGCCAATACCCAGCTGTCGGCCGGGGGCACATCAGCCAGTGATGGGTAAGGTGCAGAGGTCCAGTTCAGCGGGCCACAGGTGCCCTGGGCGGTCACAGCGGCAGCAGCGACAGCGGTTTGTTTGCGAGTGTGTGCCCGCAAGCCGCCCTCGGACGCCGGGGAGCGTTGCGTTTGACTCGGGGGTCGCGACTTGCAAGAGAACGGAGGAGTCAAGTGTCGAGACTTTGACAGGTGCGGATTGGACAACGAGGATGCAACATGAGGGAGGGAATCTCCTCCTCAGAGACTGACTGGTTCAATGAAAGGGGGTGTGTGCGCATCTCGTGGTCGTGTTTGAGTAGCATCTGTCAAAAACGCAAAACTCTTGGAGGGGTAGACGTAAACGAGGGAGAATGATAGTGAGGGTGCAACGACGAAGGAGAGGAGGCAGTGCAGGACGGCTGGCGTCCGTTCCGTGAGAGTGTGTGAGTGTGTGAGTAGCCAGTGTGTGTGAGTGCGTGTGGTGATGTCGGGCCTCCTGACGATGATGGTATTTCCCGGCGGGTGAAGATGGGCATCTACCAGAATGCCATGTTTTGGTTTGGTCAGGTATGGAAAGCAAGCAGGAGAGGGTGTGCAGTGTGCTACTGCATCTCCTTCTCATCACTGACTGAGAAAAGTAAGGTCTACCTTAGCGGGGGTAAGGTTCCTTCACTAATTGACTAGGTAGGTAAGGTAGGGGAGGGAAGGGAGGAAGGGACGCGCTAGTGTCGGTACCGCGATAGGGCCAAAGAAGGTACGAATAGCATCGGTTCCATACCTTGCCATCAGGTGGAAGGAAAGGCAAGCACGAGAGGTAAGGTAGGGACAGGTCGACATCGGCACGGCTAACACGCCGCAAACCGCACGCCCCTTTCTGCAGGGCAATTGTTGCCGTGTTGCGGGTGCAAGGTGCGGGTGTGCGGGTGCGGGTGTGCGGGTGCGGGTGGTCAGGAACATGAACATGCCTCACCCCTATTCTCCCGCACGTAAGGTATCTGCTTTTACTTTGGAGAGCAGTCCCGGATACACTGCAATTTTCATCTCAAGAGACGGGGCGACATTCGACAGAAAGACACGGGTACGCTTCCGCAAGAGACACTCGGCTCACTGCCCAACCCCTGCGGGGAGGGATGGGTGCAGCATGCAGCTGCTGCTTGTAGGGGGCGGAACTTGGAAGATGCCGGACGAGAAATGGGAGCTGAAGGCGCTGAAGTTCAGCAAAAGGCGGGTTTGGAAAAGTTAAAGCAGATGGCATCTGTGTCGAGCGGGCCTGCGGCAGATCTTGTGTTTCGAGAAAGGTGGAGACGGGAGTGGAGGAGAGATGCGAAAATAGAAACCGAAAAATGTCTTTTTTTTTTTTCTCCCTCCTCCGAGTTTGATGAGATGAAATGCGTGCGCAGGGAACATGAAACTTCGGCAAAAGGAAAGAGGATGCCTGCGCCGTATCGTATCGCATACCAGGTAGGTGACTATTTACTTGGTAACTTCTCACTTTCTGCCTCCCCCATGGCCTGCGGTTTTTCGGTGGAGAGTATCCGCCATGAGAGATGGTCCTTTAGGGGACTTTGAACAAGGTTTGGCACCTCGTGCATCGCATCACATTGAAGCATCGCAGCCGAGTAGTGTAGTTGTAGGGTGTCTGTTCATACCTAGGCATGCCTTCACTTTAACCACATCAGGCTGTTGCATTCCTCTTTGGCTGTTGCACAACCGGCGGCCTTGCCCAAAAGCTAATGGTGTGTCTGTATCTGCAGAGTATCGCGTCCAAGTAGCGGGTACAAGAGCCTTTGGACGAATCAGCGTCTAGCTATCTTAGGTACCTTAGGTAGGTGCAGGACCTAGGTTACAGGGCAACACCTTCCTCCAATGCACCACCACCACCACTACCACTGTCAACACCAACACCAACACCACCAACAACCGCGCCGCTAGGTACAAAAACCTGGCGTAGCACCAGGTCCTAGGACGGTCATGGCACAATGACGTTTGCGGTCGCCGATTGAGACTGGGAATACCGCTGGATCTTTATCCCCGCTTTGCTCCACACCTGCAGCCACCGACGTCACCGCAGCCGGGATGCTAATTCTAACGACGAACCACGACACCCACTCGCAAAGTGCTGCCTCCATTGTGCTCCTCACTCCCGTCCGCGATTCTGCCCGTGGTTGCTTTGCGCGCACATTACCGGCGCGGGCGTGCCTGCCGATTGGGGAGAGAGGACCCCGTTGCGTTGTTTACTTACTGCGTGCCTACCTGTAACTTACTTGCTAGTTGCCATGTTGACTTTCTGCAACGATTCGTCGTGCCTTCCACTGCTGTCTTTTTCTGCCCATTACTGACCTCACCTGCTTCTGCGAAATTAGCGGTGTGTTTAGTAAGTAAAGTGACGATGACTTGCATCAACAACGACGAGTTGGCGATGTCTTCATGCACTGCGTTACGGAGCATCTGAGGACATGCCACCCCATCCCATTCCCGTCTCCGTCCCCATCCCATCCTTCCCCATTTCCAATCTCAACCCCAACTCGTGTCATCATCAACTCACCCCCTCCTCGTTGAAGCCATTCCCGGGCTCACAACCTGTCCTGTGTGGTGGCGAAAAAGATACTTGAACATACTTGAACCACCGCCGGGCCAATGGCCACATGCACCATCGAGACAACAATGGCATCACATCAGTCACTAATCATGCAAAGTGCCTTGGGCTCAAACCAGCCACTTCGCCTTGTTTGCGCTTCTCGGTCTGGGGGTGGGCGTTCGCTGCCTGGGAGCCTGGGAACAGCAGAAAGACCCTGAAGATCCCATCTGTCGAGGCGTGCGGCCTTGCCCCAATCCAACGCTGGGGCTGCGTGCAGCTAGCCGTGCCTAGGTTAGGTGCCTTGGATACATACCTAGTACACTAGCGCCGCCGCTTGCCTGCTGGCTGTTCGCGATCCTCCGTGTCATTCCCCGGCCGTCAGATGGTCCGCCGCGGGCGCCGCTGCGCTTCGCTTCGCTACGGTGCGGTGCGGTGCGGTACGATACCGTACCGCTCTGCAGACAGAGACACAGACCGATTACACGCACACACATCACCTGCTCACCCCCATTGCTCTGTCGGTCTCTCTCACTGCCCGTCCGCGGTAACATACGCGATACACATACAGAGTACACACGCAAACTGGACGCACTAAACCGCCTGCCCGCCCACACCACCACCAACTCAATAGCCGCCTCCAATGAAGACGCTTCCCTCGGGTCACCGTACACAACATGAAGAAAAAGCAAAGCCCGGACGCCCCAGCAATGACGTTGTTTGCAGCAGGGGCGCTTACAGGCTTTTTGTGTCTTTTTTGGCCTTTGGGAACCTCGTTAGGACTCGACCTCGGAGTCCCTGCTGCCGCCATCACGATCCTGTCATGTCAGGCTGAGGGGAAGGAAGTGGTAGGAATGCAGGAATGCATCTACCTAGTGCGCTTCATCAGTCGCCGACTGGGGAAAGCTCGCCTTGCCTCCGCCGCCTCGCCTGTTGCCCGTGACTTGACTTGCGGCTGACCAGCTATGATTGCCAATCAAGGTTGGGATGGCATATGAAGCAGTCCAAAGAGAGAGTTGCCACCGCTGCTCAACTCTGCTGCCGTCGAATCGGGTGCGTCGCGGTCTGCCTAGTCGTTGAGCTCTGGTCGACGTCCGTCGTCTTTGCTACCGTGGTATCAAATGGTGCAGAGGTGCGGTGCTGTGCTCTGCATCTCGCAGCCATCTGGCTCGTGATTGATGCAACATGGCCATGCTCTCCGAGGATCGAAACCGCGGACCCGATTGTCTCTCGGTTGTGGGGATATTGCACATTGGCAGCTTGTCGTGACAAGGAAACCCTTCAACCTCGCAGACCGACCGTCCAAACCGAATCAAACGTCGGCTGAATGGGACCACCATGGGCAAATGCGTGCGTAGTCTTGCTCCATAACGGCCAACCTCCCATGACGGAGGACATCGTCGTGGCCTCAGGCAATCCTGGAGGTTGCTGAGGTCTCGGGGTCCACCGTTCAGACTTCAGCTGCGCTAGGGTCTTTTGGGCTTGGTGTCCTTCCTGGGTCTTGGATCCTGACTTCCTTGCGAGCAGGTACGGTACGTACCGAGGGAAGGAAAAGCGAAAAAGCTCGCCCGCCCCGCCGAGGCGGTGTCATCCAATCATTCCGCTCCAGCCCACCACCAAAGCTTGATCGAAGCTTGACTTCACTCTGCGTCACGAAGCAGGAAATGATCAGAGGTTCTTGATCAACGCAGCGCACAGCTGTTGCCCGCTTCTTGGCTTCCTCGACGCGTGCTACTGTGGAGAGTCCAGCATCTTGCTGAAACACGCGCATCCACTTTTCCCTTCATCTCTGGTTGCGCCCAAGTTGGATCCTCGAACGGCCTTCCTTTCCGTCCCGCTCAGGGCTGGGGCAATGACACGGCGCAGTCGGATGCTGCGAGCGAACGAAGACAAACCTGTGACTTTGACGGCTTCCATCTCCAATATCGATGGCTCGCAAGCTGGGAACCTGGGTCTTTGGAACGGTATCGGCTCGGAAACACGCGCTCGACATTCTCCATCAGAACAAGGGGCCACGCAGCCCGATGCTTTTCCTCCGTACCACGACTCCCTCCGTTGTGATTCATACTACCGTACACGATAATGACATGCCCACTAACATTACAAGGCAACAAGATAACCAATTCACTCTAGCTCGCGCGTGCCAAGTGGTCATTCTTGACCTCAGCTGTAGTGGCAGTGGCCCAGCTGTCGTCTGCCTCATCTTATGCCTTGGCCCAAGGTGGCCGCCCGCCAGTCAGCATCAGGTCCGCCGTCTCCATATGCCACGGTTCCAACATCGTCATCCCCAGCATATCCATCTCCAGCAAATCCAATCCGGCGGAGCCTCGCTTGGCTGGCTTGCTGCTGGTTCCCTTCCCAGCATCCCAGTCCCCCGATTTCTTAGTCCCAAGTCTCCAAAGTCCAAACCCCCAATTGCATTCTTTGAATCCTTCGTCCCATCCCATCCTATCCTCCCTCAAGGGCAATCGGCTCTGCTCCCACTAACGTTCAGTCCTCCAGATGCCCCACCAGCTGTCAAGTCTCTCCTTGAACCCGCATTTTCAATCAATCATGTCGGCCATGCAAGAGCTTTGAGATCGTCCCCGTCCCTTTCCCTTCTCTGTCTACTTGGGCTCTAACCTAACCCCTTCTTCTGACCTTACCTTAAGTCTCCATTCCCGAAGCTCGCCATCTACATTAGCTCCAACGGACGGGCATACGATACGAATTAGCGTCGGCCTCGCGGCAGAATGGCAGATTGTCTTTCCAAGTGGTTCCTCGGCTTGTCCACACCCCGTCGTCCACCGCACTAAGCTGCTAGTCCCTTTCGTTTCGTCCAAGGACGCCATCGCCATCACTTGGCCTTTGGTCTTAGTGCCCCATCTCAGTGCTGCTATAAAAAAGGACCAAAATGCTACGTAACGTCTCTCGTCCTCCGTCCCCTCATCACCCCGTCTCCGTTAGCCTCTTCCGTAGCCTGCCCCGATTCTCCGCCCCGAAACGCCTCCATCATGGCAAAAAGAAGAGACATGGCGGCGAGTCAAACCCCCTCCCCCTCTCTGCCCCCCCTCCTTGTCTGTAGTAGTGCCAGTTCCGCCTTTCCGTGTTGCCCGCCGCCGCAAAACTTCGACTCAGTTGCCGCAACGGCGCCTGGTCCCAAAACAAAACCCGCCGCTAAAGCAAAGCGCCCCGGAGCCACAAGTTGGACACTTTGGACCGGCGCGTGGACCGACCAGCACAACGTCGTGCCTTGGAGCCTCCACTTTCACACGACACTTTCGCCTTCGCTTCACAATCGTCTTTCAGCGTCTCCAATTCCCCTCAACCCCCCACTCTTCTATCCCATGTTCTTCAATGTCCAAACTGCGAAATCCAAGACCGTTACCACCACGCTCTTTTTTTAAGTCCAAAACTGGGTATCGGCCGTCCGTGTGTAAGTACCTCGCCAGACGGGCACAGATGCGCGTTTGTGCCTAGCTTCAGCATGCGCATGTGTGTGTGCCATTCGTCCCCGCGTACCGAACGCAACCGCCGCGCCGATCTCTCTCTGACCACGCGGCAAAGCTCCTCCTCCCCCCATCTCTTGACGTGGAACACTACGTGCGCTCTGCTTTCTCTCATCTCTCACACGCACACGCAACGCATTTCACATGCAGTGACATACCAACAACAACAGACGCAAGATGTGTTCCTTGACACACCCAACCAAACCGGACGATCACCCCCTTTCCCACATGAGATCGGCGCGGCGTCTTTCCCCCCTTTCCCCCCCATCCCCCTGTTTTAATCTGAGCCACTCGTTCATGGAGTTCGTTGCCATTCCCAGGTTCTCGTCAGAAAAGAAAGAAAAAAAAGGGAGAGAGTTTAAACTTATCCCTCCCATTGGGTGTGATATGCTTGCAATGCCTCGTTTCGGGTTTTCAGCTGCAACTCGCGGTACTAGCCGTTCAAGCCGGTAGGTCAGGCAACGGACGCCTGTGGTTCGTTACCAAAAGACCAGCCTCATCTCACATATCAACAAATCATCAACACTCCAACACATCATTGCCGAAAAGGACAAGCAACGGGGTGGCGAGTCGGTGAGAGCCGAACACACCTTTCCATATGGCCTTAATTCCCAAATGCGGGGGGAATGGGATGGGATTGGGATGCATGGCTGCGCGCGTGCCCTCGTGCGTTTTGTGATGGGATTTTCCCATATCTCGATGGGCTGCTGCTTGCTTGCTGCCGCTTGCTGCTGCTGCTGCCGCCCCCATGCCATGTGGTCATCAATCCCATCTATCTGATGCTTCCATGCCCGGGCTGCCGCTAATCGATCGAACCCTTCCCTTCCCGTCTTGTGCTAGGACGTCCAACAACAAAATCCTCCTTCTCTTAAAAAGGCCCCCCCTCCCCTCTACTTCCCCTCCCCTCCCCTCCCCTCCCATTTACATCTGGGAACAAAGGAGTGGTCTGATGTTTTTTCGACGCATGCCGATCTCCAATATCCGTGCTGTCGAAACGGCTGCAGATTTCCGTCATCGTGGGGTGTGTGAGAACCAAGCTGAACGCGGCGATGCTCTGCATGTCAGAGCATACCAAGGCGCAAGCGAGATGGAGCAGAGTAGTTGTTTCAATGTGTTTTGTTTTGTTGTTCGCACTACTATTATATTATACTATGTCGCGACAATATGTACCGCTTATTCCATGTTCAGTAAGTTCCCACCAGCCGAGCATCCAGATCCGCCTCCACCACCCCACCCACGTGCCGCCGCCTAATCTTGCTTGCTCTCCCAAAAAAGATTGACCCAACCACGCCCATTCTCACAAAAACTCCGTGAGCCCAGTAGTTATAGTCGTAGCAAGTAGCAAGACAGCACAATGCCAAACAAATAACCCAAACGATGCGACTAAGATGCTCGAAGCATTTAGCTTGATGGGTATAATCATCGTGTGAAACTAATAGTACAGGTCGCCCTTTCCCAGAATCTCTGTCTTTCAAGAGATGGTTTCTCTGCGGAAACAGGGGCGAGTTTTGAGAGACACGTAGGCCCCTTTTGAGTTCGTCATCTAAACTGCAACCCTTGGTAAGCAACATGATGCCCGGGCGCGGAAAACATGATGAGCGCGCAACAGGATCAACTGAGCGAAAAGGAAAAAACAATGATGAAATATCCCAGAAATCCGTAGAACGCCGAAGGGTGAGGGTATCGCCGGGTCCTCCATGACCACTGGGAGATCTTCTCCCTCTTTGGCACAACTCTGACATCCAAAGAAAGCACAAAAACGTGGTTGGTCCAGCCACCAACCTGTCCCGTTCCCGGGAGGAGCGAGTGTAGTGTTGCGTGGTGTGGGGTTGAGCGATCGACAGTGAAGTGAATCTCGCCCTTGTCCACCCATATCCTCCTCTTTCCCATCCCCTTTTCTCATTTCGCGCCGGCCAAAACGAGGGTACGCCGATTCCGCCGCCACGCTTGATGAGTCCGCTGACCCAAATCGATGTCGAAGGATTCGATAATAAAATAAACAAAATTTGGTGGATAAAGTCCAGCATATCGTGAGACGCCTTTTGTGACGCTGAACCAAAGTGACAACCCCGCCCGCCAGTTCCTTTGCCGCCGCCCGACTTTTTGTCTTTGTCTCTTTCGCTCGCAGATAGGTGGATATTAAAACGAGGGTAGAGAAAGGTATCATGTAAAACCAGAAAAAATAGGACAATGCGAACCGTCTAAAAAATCCCAATTGTGGTGCCACTCAGTGAGGTGCAGGATATATGAGTGGTGCCGAGAGTGGATATGGGATGATGATCATGACTCGAACCGGAAAAATTCGTGATCTCGTACTAGCCCTGCACGCGGCAGACTGTCTCGATGTTTCGGATGCCTCGATGCAAATTCGGTGTGCCGCCAAGAGCAAACCAAATGCTCAAGCCTCCGATAAACGTGATTTAGTCGGAGTTGTGATCCTCGGATCCAGCCTCTGACCGGGCATCGCCCTTGTGCACCTTCTTGTGCCTTCGGAGATTTGATACAACGGAGAAGTGGCGGCCGCATCCCTCAACCTCACAAGCGAAAGCTGAGTTCGAGTCAGTATGAGAGCACAATTGGGCTACTTTTGAATGAGAAAGAGACATACGCTTCTCGCCAGTGTGGCTGTACATGTGAGTCTGGAGAGACGAGGGCCTGGTGAATCGCTTGTCGCAGACCTTGCACTTGTGCTTCTTCTGCGTGCTGGATGAAACCTTGGAGCTGAACTGTCCCATCATGGACTGGGGAGCCGGAGGGATCTGAGGCGCCATGAGACCGTGGGGGCGAGGCAACGTCCTGGAGGTGACAGACTCGATGTCCGAGCCGGCGGTAGAGTAGTCAGAAACGGAATCGGCACCGTAGTAGTTGCCAAATCCGGACGCGGAGGAAACGGAAGAGCTGGTAGAGTGAGTCGAGGGGAAGCCGTAAGCATCGCCAGAGCCCCTGTCACTGCGAGCGCCGTAGATGTTGCGCGGGGTCTCTTGGCTCATGGCGAGCATGCCATGGCTGGCGTCGAGTGCATCGGCGAAGCTCCTGCGGTCATCGTGATGTTGGATTCCTCTGTTGCTAAAGTCAATCATTGAGTTGCGTTGTGGCCGGGCCAGGACGTTTGGGTCCGAGACGTCGACCAAGGAAGTTGAGGGTACTGACGAGTGAGAGAATCTTCTGGAGTGCTCGGGTTCCGGGGCGAGGGCGAAGGTAGAGCGCATGGGAGCGGGAGCGTATCCCATTGTCTCGTAAGGCGTGGGCGAGGCGGTGTAAGAGCCGTTGACGGGGGAGGCGGCCGTCGCGTAAGAGGCATCACCGTAGGCAGGAGCCGAGGTGGCGGCCATGCGGTTGATACTGAGGATATCTTGAGGGAGCGTGAGTAAGTCCGTCCTAGGCAGAGGGTCTGCCATGGGGAGACTACCTGCTGATGCTGCCGTCACTGGGATCTGGCCATAAGAACCCAAAGATGAGGCATTGCTGCTCGTGCTAGTGCGGGCAGTATGTGACCTGTCCAGACTCAAACCCGAACCGAGACCATGACCGTTGCCGACCGCATACAAGCCGTTGGGTGCTTGAGGGGAGGACGAGGTGTTGGCCCAGGGGTTTGAGAACTGGGGAGAGGTGGAGGAAGTAGCGTAGGAAGACATGTGGTCGAATGTGTTTAAAGGTCCGAATCGTTGTTGGGAGTCTAGTGTCATAGTCATGATCGGAGTGTGTGGTGGTGAGAGTGGTGGTGGTTGATGTGAGAGATGGGATGACGAGGTGTCCGTCAACAAAGGTTCGGTGGGATAGCGTTTGCTGATCAGATGCGAGTGTCCGACTATTGAAGAAAAGAGCCAAGTCGTGACACGGATCAGATAGAACTGGATGATCCCGTGGGAGATAGGAAGTTGAGGTTGGGGGATCAGCGAGGTTTAAGTGTGTGCCTGTGGACTACTGACACACTTGTATTTGAACCAGTTGAGAGCTGAGACCAATCGTTTGGGCCGACCAGGCAAGAGTCGTATGAAGCTTGTTGCACAGTGGTCAGCGGGACATGGGAGGAAGTGTGGAGACGCTTTCTCTGCAGACAGCTGTGACGACTCCGACTCAGAGTGATCGACAGCGCCAATATCCCGTGGGAAAGAGGCCGAGGCGGACAGGGTTGGGGGCGATTAGGTAGGGTAGCAGGCTGGTTCAGATTGGGACCGGGGGGCAGGCTGAGGAGGAGGAGGCTAGGACTAGGGATTGGTGCTGGGGACCGGGACTGGGACTTGGATTGAGGGTCGAGCAGACCAGGTGGTGGTGGTGGATGGAGAAAGAGGATGTGGATGTGGATGAGCGACAGCGGAGCGGATGCGCGGTAGTGTGTAGCGTAGTGTAGATTGGAAGAAAGCAGAGAGAAGAGATGGTGGCTCCAATTTTTGACAAGACGACCAGGAGAAAGGAGACCTGGAGTACGCCAGGGACAGTCGGAATGGGAGAAAGATCTGCGGTGTCGAGGACAGTTTGGTGAAAAGTCTCGAGGTCAATTGGGGAGCCGTGACAGGGACCCCAGGTGTCCAGCAGTGCGGTGTAATGCGAGGACGGACGGCTGTGAGGTCAGCCGGGAAGAGACGCCTGTAAGGTCTTTTTTTTTCTGCTCTGCGCCTGTGCTGTCCCCTCACACAAAGTTCGAATGGTGGGGGTGAATTTGTTGTTGTTGTTGTTGTTGGATGCGGCCGTGAGTGTGCTGCAGTGTGTGCCTCTGGCCTCTGGGCTTGAGGATTATTGCTTCTTTTTGCGGGTTGTGTGTGTGGTAGTGGTGCTCTCCCGCTTTGGATAGAGAGACTTTGGAACTTGGCTATGGGACGATGAAGCGAGGCGAGCAAGGCGAAGCATCAACGAGAAGGCGGAGCGCGTCTAAGGACGATTGTGTATTTGCTTGGTGCGGTTTGAGGTTGGTTGATGGAGCTGATGATCTCTGATGATGAGCGTTCAGAAAATTGGGTCAAAATTGTAGATGGGCCCAAAAATGATGGGAGGCGAGGGAACAACGCTTTTACATCTGGTGGTGCCGGGTCGGGAAGGAGAGACACAGAGATGAAGCTATGATGTCGGATTACTTGGTGTTAGGTACGTTGTGTGGAGC